>NC_057814.1:475062274-475188276 GCF_018294505.1 Triticum aestivum | reverse complement strand
CGCGCGGAGGAGGAAGAGGCTAGGGTTTGATCTGCGAAAATTTCGGGGGGGGGGTCACCTATTTATAGCTAGAGGGAGCTAGGAGACTCCAACTGGAGTGCGGTTTTCGCCCACACGATCGTGATCGAACGACCGAGAGCATGGAGGGGACTTAGGTGGGTTTTGGGCTGTTTGGAGGGGGGTTTTGCTGCAACACACAAAAGGACTTTGTGGTTAACCGGTTAACCGTTGGAGCACCAAACGACCTCCAAATGGAACGAAACTTGACAGGTGGTCTACCGGTGGTATACCAAGGCCACTTGACAAGACTCGGTCCATTCCGAGAACGTTCAACACCCGCTCACGAAAAGAAACAAGAGGGGTTGCGCCGGTGCATGTGGGAGTGTCGGATTGCAAAATGGACAACGGGGAAAATGCTCGGATGCATGAGACGAACACGTATGCAAATGAAATGCACATGATGACATGATATGAAATGCATGACATGAACAAAATGCAAAACGAGAGACAAAACCCGACCACGAAGGGAATATCATAACTCATAGCCGAAAATGGCAAGAGTCGGAGTTACAAATATGGAAAGTTACATCCGGGGTGTTACACCGGGTCCCCCGAGAAGAGCTTGGGGGCTACCTTCTTTTATCTATATGATAAGAATTATGCCTATGAATGTGTTATTTCATTACTCCGCCTGGCAGCGGGTTCGACCAGTCGGCCCGGGGGCTCGCCGCCTTGTACTATGTGGTACTTCCTGCAGTCGGACAAGTAGTGTGTTGGCACCTAAACCTTCTCCTCCCAGAAGCCGCAACTCGCAGAGCGACTGTCCGGTGGGCAGGAGTTAATGGCAGAAAGGGGTGTCCACATGAAAAATGGCTAAGGACCCAAAGCATGCACATAGTTCAGGCCGGCTTCCCGCCTCATCGACCGGCTATTGAGCAGCCGGCCGGCCAGTTTCTACTTAACTTGCTAACGCAATAATCGCCTAAGTACTTGCCCTCCCGAAAGTAGCTAAGTACTTGACCCAGCCACAGTCCACAGAGCGGCTGTCTGGCTGGCAAGACGGCAGCTAAGGGAGGGCCGCAAAGGAAAAAAGGCAAGGAGCAGAAAGCAAGCAAAAGTCAGAACTCGGCAAAAACACAACTTGTGTGGAATAATATTTACGTGTCAAAAGGCCCTTGGCCAGCATTCAACAGAGTTTGAAATACACCCCGTGGGTGGAATTGTGCAAATTTAACAAAGTTTGTCGAGACTGATAAAACACGAAAAATAAAGATAAGTCGGCAGCCTAGGGAGCAGCAGAGGGGTCCGGCTGGTTGGCGGAGTCGGCGGTGCCGGTTGGTGGAGGGGACGGCTGGTCAGTCTCCGCTTGGTCGCCTCCAGCAGCAGTCGGCGCACTCGAGCACGGCTCGTTGTTTGAGGCACGGTCAAGCTGAGGCTGGCCGTCCGCTCCGACCTCCGGCACACCTTCTTCGCCTTCCTCGTCCTCCTCATCTTCTCCCTCGTCGCTGGAGTCGGTCATCTCGGCCGAGTCTTTGTCGTCCTCCGGGTTCAGCCCGAACAACTCCGGTGGCGCCTCGGCACCGTTCTCAGCCAGCTCAGGAACGAAGATGCTGGTGTTGGTGTACTCGGCAATCGGCGCTGCCCGTCTCACAAGATCGCGCTCCACCGCCACCAGCTCCTCTTGGGCCTCCTGCCGAAACGTGGTCAACTGGGCTAGATTTAGCCCAGGATACCACGCCTTGACGAACTCCAAGGCCTGGCATGCTCCAGCTCGGGCTGAGGAACCCTTCCAAGCCTCGAGTCGGCCGGCTGCCACCTCCAGCCAGTCGGCAGTCCGACTGGGAGTGCGCGGAGCCGGCATGTCCGGCCAAAGGGCGGAGATCGCTTGAGCCCCGACACGCTGAAGACGGTGCAGCATCCGATGAGCCAGCCGAAGACAGGCCTGGATGCTGAGAAGTTGTTTGCTAAGGGTCTGGGGGGGCGTCGGCAGCGATCTACGCACCTTCCGCCCTCCGTTCTTCACGATAAGCCTCAATAGCCTGGTTGGCGGCACCAGAGTGGCCAGGGAAGAAGTCTGCTGAGGCAGAAAGCAAAGAAGTCAGAAGTCATAAGCTATAAGCCGGCTCGATCAGTGGCCGGCAGCTCAAAGAAGAAAAAACAAGAAAGCTTACCGTCAACCATGTCTTCAATCCTGCCGAAGCCGGCAGTCAGCAGCGTCTCCTTGTCGGCCCAGGTGGAGCGTTCGGTCTCGAACTCGGCAAGGAGATTGGACTCGTTCGCCTCCGCCTCCTTCTGGGCTATCTGGAGAAGCTTCGCCTGCTCCGCCAGTTGCTTGACCAGTCGGTCACGCTCTTGGGCCAGCTCGTTGCACTATGCCTCCTTGGTGCGCAACGCGGTGTTGGCTTCACCCAGCTGCTGTTGCAGGGCTGCATTGGCCTCTGCAAGAATAGAGAAAAGAAAAGACGTCAATGATCAACAAAGAAGAAGTGCAGTTGCCGGGGAGATCCGGCCCGACTGCTCAGCAGTCGGCCTGAATCTCGGGGGCTACAGCCCACGGGTGCGCTATCGCGCCCCCGCAGAGAAAGAAGTTATCAACAGTCAACAAAAAAGGAAGCGTAGTTGCCAGAAGATCCGGCCCGACGGCTCAGAAGTGGGCCCGAAACTCGGGGGCTACAGCTCGTGGGTGCGCTGGCGCACCCCCGCCGAGAAAGAAAATGAGGACTTAGTCCGGCTTTCCAACAAGTCGGCGGTCCGTCGGTCCAGATCTCGGAAGTTGGAGTTGAAGGTGATCGCGCGGAGGTTATGATAGTCCTATAATGAAGATTGCAGATAAAGTTAGCACTCGGAGCTTGCCAATTAAAGCTCAGCAGCCGGCCCGAAACTCGGGGGCTAGACCCAGTGGGTGCGCTGGCGCGCCCCCACAGAGAAATGCAAGAATCAAAGACGAAGAAGCAAGAAACATACCCAAATGGCCGCTCGCGAGACCAAAAACGCCCTGTTGCACTGTTGAAGAGCGGTGGCCTTAGCTCGGAGTTTGGCCTGGACAATTAGGATCGCCTGGTTTAAGGCGCCCGTCCCGCCTCCACGCACACACTCAGTGGGCGCGATGCTAGTTGGTTCGGCATCCGGGACGGACGAGCTCGCAGCGCCGGTTTCCAGCGGTCGTGGCGCGGAAGTCGCCTTCGCGCCTCGGTGGCGCGATGGTGTGCGGGCCTCAGGAGTTGGGCCCGTCACTACCTTGTTTCCAGCTGGCGGTGTCGGCGGGGCAGCCGGCTGTTTGTCCCGCGCTCCTCCAGACGGCGGTGGCGGAGGCACGACTACCTCCGGCATGACGACATCGCCGCCTTCCCTCTCCATGACCGGTTGTTCATCGCCGGCTCCCCCAGTCGGCGCCATGAACTCTGGTGGCGACGGCGTAGAGTTCAGGGGGACAACGAACAGCGGCGCCTGACGGCGCGCGGCTTCTTCAGCCAACTTCTTCACCGCGGCGTCGGCCTCAGCCTCCGCCAGCTTCTTCAACGCGGCGGCCTCCGCCTCCGCCTTCTCCTTACGGGCGGCTTCCCGCTTCCACGCGCCTCCTGCGCATTTTGTTCCTGCGCCTCCCGGAGGTCGGCTGCAGGGTTGATTCGCCGGCTGGTGGTGGAGGTCTCTGCCGACCCAATGACGGAGGCGGCGGCCGACTTCTCAAGAGAGAGCGGGGCCCTAAGTCAATAAAAAAAAGCAAGGAAGCTCAGATAGAATCAACAAGAAAGGAAGGCACAAGAAAAAGATACTTACGCCGACACCATAGGAGGCACCTTCAAAAGCTTCTGGAACTTGGTCGCCTTCGCGGCGGCCTCCTTCCGCTTGGTCGCGGTGGTCGGGTTCTTGGTCTTCTTCGGCACGCTGCCAAACAAGACAGAGCCTTGTTTGCACTTGCACGTGCCACCTTGAGCAGCCGGCTCGGCGGAAGGGCCCACGTCCGCCCTACTGGCTCCTTGCGCATGGCGCGGCTCGTCCTCCTCCTCATCATCATCGGGCCAGGTCTCGACGCCGCCTCCTTCTTTGGAGCCGCCTGCTCCGTCGCCGCCGCCTATGGCGTCGTCCTCCAGGGCGGCCGCCCCCAAGTCAGGTTCGTCCGCATCACTCACCTCCTGGTCCGGCTGGTAGCCTCCACCCGGCCCCATGATGGCGGCCGTCGCCGGAGACATGTAGATCTACGATCAAAGGACCGACTATTCAAGACGGCAAGACCAAGACCAAGACGAGTACTAAAACGAAAAGAGTTGAGGAACTTACAGCAGGCGGCGGGTTGGCGCGGGAGTATGCCGCTTGCCGAACTCCCAAGACCCTTCCGACAGCTTGAGGTCGGAGATCTCGTTCACCATACGGGCAAACTTGGCAGTCGGCATGTCCCTCGTACACATCCGGCTCTGGTCATGGTGCTCGCTCATCCGACAAATCAGATGAGGACGGCCTTGGAGAAGGAGAACCCGGCGCACGACAAAGGCGACCAGTAGGTCGGACGCCTTGAGGCCTTCCGCATCAGTCAGCACCCAGAGCCGGTTGACGGCGGTGGTGGCGTTGGCCGACATGGGCTTCGGCTTGTAGCCCCAGTTGGCCCGAGGTTCGGTCAGAGGGCCGGCTTTGTAGGGCGGCAGGTTGATGAAGTCGATGGCCTGGTCGACGTTCTCCACGTAAAAACATGATTTCTGCCACAGTTTGATCGACGGTGACAACTTGATGGCGGGGAAGGCATTCTTCGCAGATGGACGGTGCACCGCGACGAAGGCGCCGCATTGGGCTGCCTTCTCCTTGGCGGAGGTGCCTAGATTGGTGTAGAAGAACGCTCCCCACAACTCGATGGTGGGGAGGATGCCAAGGTACCCCTCACACATTGTTATGAAGGCGGACAGCAACGTCATGGTATTGGGCGTCAGATGATGTGGCTGAAGATGGTAGAAGTCGAGGAAGGAACGGAGGAACCCACTTGCCGGCAGGCCGAAGCCGCGGAGGAAGTGCGAGCGGAAGATAACCGGCTCGCCTCCCTTGGGCGCGGGCCAGATCTCCTTCTCCGGTGGCACGCGTACTTGACGAAGCCTAAGTCGGGCAGCCGTCGTGTGGCGCGAAGGAAGGCGAGATGGTCGTCGTTCACAACCGAGCCGTCCCAATCCCCTCCCTTCTCGCACGCCATGAAGACCGAGCTGGACGGAGAAATGGCGCGGCAGCGGAGGCGAAGACCGTGGCGAAGCGAGAGGTTTGGGGTGGAGAAGATCGACGGCGATGAGCTGCGGCAGCGCCTCGGCAGAGCGTAGAGGTGCGGCAGCAGCAAGAAGAGAAAGAGGGCGAAAATGACAAAGGGAGAGGAGGGCGCGCATGCTCTGTCACTCCCCTCCTCCCCCTACTTATAGCCCCTGGGCTATGAAGCCGAGGGGGCAGGGCGTGGGTTCGTGGGATTAACTGCACCCACGACCCCACGATCCCACGATTATTGCGCGAGTTACTGTGCGCAGTAACTCCGCATGGAATCGCAATCGTCTGCCTCGGCCGCGGTGGATCCGCCCGCGCGCCAAGGCCCGGTAGTGGCGGGCCCCTGGCCCGACTAGCTGGCACCGCGTGGCGTGCTTGCAGCGGGCGGCAGGCCTAGAGGCCGAGCAAGCACGCCACCTGGTTCCCGCCTTGGCGTTTCAAAATTATCAGACGAGCCTGCCTGGCCACGGCCGACTCCCGGCAGACGGCACACCAGGAGACGGACGGAACATTCATCAAGCGCACTCGGAGCAGGAAACTGCTGAGGCACCTCGACTTATCAGCCACGACGCCTCACCAGCTTCGGGGACTACTGTCGGAGTAATGGGCCACGGGTAGCCTAACCCGGGTCCCTGAGCATTTCAAGACATCGGGGCTGGCTGCGCCCCTCCAGCATCAAGGATGAAGCGCCGCCTTCTGGTGGCCGGCTGGATCAAGCGGCCGGCTGCCAGAAGACGACAAGCGCCAGATGGCAGCCCCAAGATGGGCCAACTCCTAGCAGGCGGCCTCCAGAGAGGCCGACTCCTAGCAGGCGGCCCACGACGCTCTCAAAGTCTACGCCCCCATTAAGAAGACAAGACAGGATGTGGCTACAGTGTAGCCCATCATCCCTGTATCCAGGGCCAGGCGCGACCACAGTGCCCCGTACAGGCGGAGATCTCCGCACGGTGCGGCACTGTTGCCACTCCACCATTGACCCCAACCCTGTCAGGTGGAGCCATGTTCCCACGACGGCCTGTCGGTACGGCCTGCAGGCGGCGGGCCTACCGGGCCACGAGAGCCCAGAAGGTGGCAGAGCCTGGCCAGACGGACCCGAGGGAGGCCGGCCTCTAGCAGGCGGCCCCCTCCTCCCTCGGAGTCCGTGCACCATTAAGCGGACGAGACACGGTGTGGCTACAGTGATCTCCCACCAGACGGCGGGACTGTAGCCACGCCTCATCGACCAAGCGTGCGTCATTAGCATTACGGCTACAGTAGCAAGCAGCCGGCAAGACCCGCGAGCGGCGGGAGCGGCCTGTCGGCCCTGTACCAGGCCAGTCGGCGAGGCCCACCAGGCGGCGGGCCCCAGCAGCCGGCGGAGAAGCCGGCGGCCAGAGACGCTGACAATCGGGTCCTACACCCGGCCAGATTACCATTGTACCCCTGGGGGGTAGGCCTATATAAACCCCCCAGGGCGCCTATGCAAAAGGGTTCCCAACCTGTTAGACCTAGCCTCACACATACAGAGAGGAGAGAGCTGGCACTGCTTTCTACTACCTCTAGCATACAGCTCGAGGAGCACCATTGTACTCACTAGTGCCTTAGTGATCATGCGGAGACCCCGCAGAGCAGGACTAGGGGTGTTATCTCCTAGGAGAGCCCCGAACCTGGGTAAAGTACGTCGGCGTTCATGTCTACGCCTCATCCCGCTTCCGGGCACCGGCAACGTTCTACTCACTCCCACCATGATATGCCATCCCTTGGCATATGTCGCACCCAACCCCCGACAGATAGCACACAAGGGTTTACAGGGAGCCCCTATATTAGAATATCCTCTGTATTACAAAGATAATCTCACTACTATTTATGTTTTCATGCTTCTCAGATATTGTATGTAATCACAATGAATATCAGAATGCGCGCATCAGAAGAATATTGTGGAACACTGCAATGACTAACAAAATTGGCACCAAGGCATTGAGTTTCATTCTGGATGCAATGGAACTCATATGCTCCCCACCTGCAGATTCTTGTTCAGAATATGATCCAAATGACTATTCTGACCTCGAGGAGTCGAAGGCAGACGGCCTGTCTTGCATAAGGTGTCTTGCATTTCTTCTACTTTGTTGCAGCCCCATCTGCTTAGTTTACTCATCATATATGTCAAGATGCCATGCCCATCCATTATCAATACGTATTCCATCTATCAACATACCATATTTTTCCACTCAAATGTTGTTGTTGTGCATCAGACATCAAAAAGGAAGAGGGTGATTGCCAAACCTGAAGGAGCACCAGCAAAGTCCTTGAAAACCATGGTGGTGCCAGAGAAATCAGATAGCACCCCACTTATATTGGCTCTACAACCAGTGACACAAAACGTAGGACCGACTCCAGCAGACTGTACCCATACTTCACTGGCCACACCACTAGCCCCACCACACATGACCTGCACTCCAGCAAAAGGTATGCCGATTTTAGTTGCCATAGCACCAGCTGTACCACAGAAAAATCCCACTCCAGCAAAAAGTTCAGCAAGTCTACCGGCCGAAGACCTATCCCAACTGCAGGGATGGCCAATTCCTGCTGATTGCAACCCCATTCCAGTTATTCCCAGTTTAAAAGACAATGCTTTCAATGTTGTTAGGGACTACGTGCATATATTCCCATCATGGGAAGATTATAGTGAAGACAAACACCATTTTCACATCTTCCTGTTCCACTTACGTGTAAGTGCTATTATTCATGGTGATTATTTTCCTGTTTTCTGCCGATTGAACACATCAATGATTTATATTACATTGTTGTAAGTAGGCGAGGGTGAATCTGGATAGTCATGACAAGCAAAGCTTGCTTGCCCTTTTCAAGGAAGCATTGCAGCAGTATCGGTGTTACCTGAGGAAATCACACTTTGATGGCAAGTCTATAAACGAATTTCTGGTGAAGTCTCCTGTGCTAAATTTCGAAGACGTTGAATAGAAAAACCTTGGTATGCACTGGTCTCGTTCCTAGGATGAGGTAATGTCTATGATATCACATGACAATTTGAACTTCTACTTTTCCGCATGTGCCATACGGATCTCTTTTGCAGTAAATCTGCTCGAAGAAGAATTCTAGTTTGAAAAGGATGACAGAATATCGCAAATATGTTGCCCGCTGCTTTGCTCTTGTTACTGCATGTTGTCCTGTATCACTATACTTGCAGTCATACCTGGTTCATTATGTGACAGCAGTATGCATGGTAGCTTGCTTATCAATTGTTCGCTCCAAATTATCAGATGTGTATTAATGGTTACATTAATGTAGAATATACCCAATGCCAATGAAAAGGTTTAGCTCTACATTGTTCTTGTAAGTACCAGCTGTCCTTTATCAGTGTACTTATATTGACAGCTAATTGTTTATGTACCATCACTCTGCAGCTTATTTTATTTTGCCCTCCATTTTCTACATATCAGATCTATATTTACTCTTACCATAAGGTTGGATAACACCAATGGTACTGAAGAAGTTTAGCTCTACATTGCTCTTGGCTGTACCTTTTGCCTGTATCACTGTACTTACATTTATAGCTACTTGGTTATGTAGCATCACTCTTCATCTTATCTTAAATATTCTCCATTTTTTTCTTATATTATCACATCTATATTTACTCTTAACAAAATGAAGAATAAAGGCAATGCTTATGAAGAAGATTATGTGGTAAACTTCTTGAATTGCTCCCCCATCAGCATGGACAAGGGCTTTATAGAGCCGGTCTTCACCACTAATGTAAGTTTGTCCTTCTCCAGCCTTCAAACTTTGTTGTGTATATTTGGTTAGGCATGACTGCAGCAGCTATTTATTTTTGGTGTTTGCATCAAATTTCATGTTTAAAGTTTATTAGGAAGTTCATAAACAAAAGTTTGTCCTTCTCAATTTAAGTTTTCAGGTATACAACCAAGTTCCTTCTTCATACCATGTAAATTAAACTATACAGAGCAAGTGATCTTCTTTTGCACTGCATGTATGCTTGTGTTCTTGATCCATAATCCAGTGGTGTGGTGAAACTACCCACTACAGTACAATGTCATATTCTGCAATGTCTTAACTATGAACAATGTCATATCATTCTACTATTATTTAAACCGCCTCTTTATTTGCCAATGTGAAATGGGATAAATTGACAGTACACTAACCATTGATACTTATGAGTTCTTGATCTGTAATCCAGTGGTGTCGTGAAGCTGCCAACTCCTTCACATTGTCATTTCCTGCCATGTCTGAACCTGAACAATACCATATTGTGTTAATGCTATTCTAAACTGTGTCACTTTATTCGCCAATAAGAAATGTGATGGATTGTCAGCACTGATACTTATATGTGCAGAACATGCCATCTGTTTCCTTGTTTCTCTTTCAGACTGAGGAGGATATAAGCGTCAAACAAGCGCAATCTCATCAGCTTGCTCAGTTGCTTGCGCTGCAGCTCCCCAGTAGGGCTAACCTTTCTTGAACTCTATTGAAGTGCTGTCGGTTTTGTATATTATTTTGTCGGTGTGTTTATTTGCCCTGGTGGCGATGTTTGATGCCCAGTGTATGTAATCTGTTGTCTACTTGTGCTTTATTATCATAGTGGCGAATTTTAATGCCCAATGGATGTAATATGCTGTAATTTCTTTATTGTATAGTTTAGGTTCTTTCTTATTCACGATGCTGCAGTTATTTTACTCTATATATATCTTGTCTTCGCTCCATGAAAAGTAAACTGGCCAAATCGTAAAATTACAATACATAATCGGGCCGTCATGCAGATCACTATGTATGGGCCACAGCATGGGCCCAGTCATGTTGGTCCGTTAACAGGCAAAAATGTAAACTGGCTCACTAGTAGTTTCAGGCCTTTAATAGGCCGAGTAAACCACCGGCCCTATTTTCGCAAGAAAATTCAATGGGCTTTTAGTAGGCTGAAAATTAGGTTGGGCCTGAATCGTGCCGAACAGCTCATGGGCCGACAGCAGGCCGAAATAGACCCCGGCCCATGATTGTGCCAATCACATCATGGGTCGTCAACAGGCCAAAATTGTCTCGGTCCTTGTTTGGCCCAATAAGATTATCGGCTGTGAGCAGGCCGGATGCAATGCGGCCAATAATTAGGCCCAACTATATGACAGGCTTTTAACAGGCCGAAATAAATATAGGGCCGAAATGTTAAACGGGCCATTAACACGCCAAAACTAATATCAGGCCGTACTATTAAATGGGCCTTTAGCAAACAGAAATCCTAACCAGGCCTCAAGTGGGCCCATAAACACAGCGTCCAGTTGACGGGTCGAATCTGATATGGGCCATAATTTAGCCCAATGAATGAAAGGCTCTTAAAGGGCCGGATCTGATATGGGTCGTGATATGTCCCAAAACCGGGTAGGCTATTAATGGGCCTGATCTCATATATGCCCATATTAGGCCCGGAACGTGGCGGCTGTTAATGGACCGGATCAAATATGGGCCGATATTTGGCCCAAAACATGGCAGCCTGTTAACGGCTCGGCCCACTAGTGTCTTCAAAATCTTGTGGGACTTTAGCTTGCCGGCCCATTATGGTCTGCAAAATCTTGTGGGCCTTTAGTTGGGTCGGACCATTTAATCTTCATGGGCCACTTTTAGGTCGTTCCACAAGTCAACATATCATAGGCGCATCTCGCCCATTAGATGAGTGACATTTGTGCCAACGCGAACCTGACACATGCTTTCGTCGGCCAATGAGAATTTTACATGTGGAAACTCGCCATTGGTCGTGGCTATTAGCAGGTTATCGGATCCAAAACCGGACCCGATAGCTTAACGGCGACCCGTTATGGTGGATGCCATGTGTCGGTTACCCTTGATGAAAGTGAAGGAAATATGCCGATTTAAAACACCGTGTATCCCGGATGGTTTCTGCTATCTTTGGTGAGCCGCCTTGTCAGCGTCAAAATTGAATCTCTTCATTTTATATCATAAACCGCCACTGACCACTCCTCAATTGTTATACAGGTCCAAGGAGCAGCAATCTTAGTCAAGACATGCTGGGGAAACTTAAAGCCGTATATACACTTGTTGAACAGCTATATACCGGAACTCAGCGCACGCTAGCCACGATGTCTCCAACAAATCAAGGACCCAATATGCTGAGTGACGTTTTGAAGAAATTGTCAATTCTGCCTGCGAGGATTCAAGAGATAAAACGGTCATGTGCAAGAGCCGGTGTAGTGATGGCCTTGAGCCGAGCTAAGGCATGGCTACCAGAACTAGACCCGGCTGGAATAGCCACTGGTATCCAAGCTTGAAAGAAGATGGCACTTCTTTTGAACATAAAGAATTCGCTGCTTGTGTTAAAGAGATACACCCTCTGGCGACTCTGATTGCTGATGAAATGACTCTCTCAAAATATCAGTCGGCTTATGATGCAGAAAACCAGAAGATGCCCATGCCGGCTTATAAAGTGATGGATCTGATTCCCCCAATCTGTAAGCATACTTTCGCCCCTGAAGTTGATCCGTTAACCTTATAGATAATGAAGTTGGATTCCAAGCTTTGCGTGGCATTGATTGGTCATCACCCAACTTCCATACGGCGGAGGACGATGAACCGGAAAAGGAGGATCCAGAAGCTTCAAGTCGTCAAGACCAGGAAGATTGATCCGCTGGGCGGCTCAAACATTTGAACTTATGAAAACACTTGATCCTTTGGGCTCATTGAGTCATGTAATAGGCTAGTAAAACTTTGATCTGTCATGCCATCGTGCATGTTTTTGTTTTGTGCAACAATGCTTGACCCGCCATTTGAAGATCTAACTTTTGATAGTTATGATGACGTCGATTTATGCGGAGGAAATTTATCATTATCATGCACACAAGTAAATCACAAGTGCCCTGGCGGTTTTACCGCGGGGCGGGTCATGATACCTTATATAAACCACTGGCAACTAAAATAGGTCATAACCAGGGCCGGTTTAATCATGATTAAATATATATATATATATATATATAATATCATACCTGTGATACGTGATTAAACACTGCTGGCTTACCATACCAAAGTAGTTAGGGTGATAACCCAAAACTTAGAAGACAATACTCCCAAGTACTTAACATCAACATATGCCGCCGGTTCACCATAGACCTATGTTTGAGCTATGCTGTGCAACAGACTCTCTTTGGTCTTTGTAACCCGGTCAGTAATCCTCCAAGTAAGTTAGAGCTATGCTCATATGAAGTTATAATATTGGCTTGATAGCCGAAATCCCAAGGTAATCAGAGCCGTGCTCTCATGAAATTATCATATTGGCTTGATAGCCGAATTATCAAGGTAATCAGAGCTGCGCTCTTATGAAATTATCATATTGGCTTGATAGCCGAATTATCAAGGTAATCAGAGCTGTGCTCTTATGAAATTATCATATTGGCTTGATAGCCGAATTACCAAGATAACCAGAGTTGTGCTCTTATGAAATTATCATATTGGATTGATAGCCGAATTACCAAGATAACCAGAGCTGTGCTCTTATGAAATTATCATAT
Source organism: Triticum aestivum (assembly GCF_018294505.1). Classification (NCBI taxonomy): domain Eukaryota; kingdom Viridiplantae; phylum Streptophyta; class Magnoliopsida; order Poales; family Poaceae; genus Triticum; species Triticum aestivum. The sequence continues at coordinate 475,175,527 of NC_057814.1, read as the reverse complement.
TGGCTTGATAGCCGAATTACCAAGGTAATCAGAGTTGTGCTCTTATGACATTATCATATTGGCTTGATAGCTGGAATCAAGAGGGTAGTAACGCTATGTTCTCTTTGGTGAATACACCTATGTTTGAACAGGAAGCCCCCAAGTGATTTGTAAGAACGGCGTTGCGCCAGATCAGGAGGGTAGTAACGCTATGTTCTCTTTGGTGAGTACACCGATGTTTGAACAGGAAGCCCCCAAGTGACCATTGGAAATGATAAAGACTCATTGCCCTTAGAAATGAAAGGACAGAGGCCCTGCTTTATCAGGGACGCCGGCTTTATTATAATCATCATAATATATACATTGTCAAAATATGTACATTGTAAGAGCCGGTGGCTCAAGTATAGTAAGGCCAAAGATGAGCAGTATTCCACGACCGGTGGGTCTCCTCCTCCGACTTGCGTGAATCCTTGTGTTCTCGAATGTCGATAAGGCAGTACGATCCATTATTCCGATTTTTGCTGACCACAAAGGGTCCTTCCCAAGGTGGGGATAACTTGTGCATATCAGTTTGATCCTGGATAAGCCGGAGCACCAGGTCACCTTCTTGAAAAGTTCTGGTTTTAACCCGGCGGCTGTGATAACGGTGCAGATCTTGCTGGTAAATCGCCGAACGAGCCGCCACAAGGTCACGCTCCTCATCCAATAAGTCAAGTGCATCCTGACGTGCTCTTCCATTATCAGCTTCAACATAAGCTGCCACACGAGGCGAATCATGACGGATGTCACTGGGGAGAACCGCCTCTGCTCCGCAGACCATGAAGAAAGGCGTGTAACCCGTAGATCTGTTGGGGGTAGTATTGATGCTCCATAATACCAAAGGTAACTCCTCCCCCAACAACTCGGTGTCCTTTGCAAGGGAACCATAAGACATTGTTTGATGCCTCTCAAGATCTCCTGATTGGCTCTCTCGGCTTGACCATTAGACTGGGGTGAACCACTCATGATACATCAAGCCGGATATGCTCACGTTGACAAAATTCTTACATAGCACCCTTGGATAGATTAGTGCCATTATCAGTTATGATACTGTGGGGAAAGCCAAAATGGAAAATCACCTTTTTGATGAATGGAGCCGCCGTCGCCTCGTCACATTTACTGATCGGCTCTACCTCAACCCACTTTGTAAATTTGTCAACCGCCACAAAGAGGTGTGTCTTTTTATCTTTGGACCTTTTGAAAGGCCCAATCATATCAAGCCCTCAGACTGCAAACGGCCAAGTAATTGGAATCATCCTCAATTCTTGAGCCGGCACATGAGCTCGTCGTGAATATTTCTGACAACCATCACATTTACTGACCAGATCCTCAGCATCAGCGTGAGCCATCAGCCAATAAAACCCATGACGAAAGGCTTTAGCCACGAGAGATTTAGAGCCGGCATGATGACCACAATCTCCTTCATGAATCTCACGAAGAATCTTGCGTCCCTCTTCTGGAGAAACACAACGTTGAAACGCCCATGTGACACTGCAATGATGGAGCTCTCCATTGACAATTGTCATTGACTTAGACCGCCGGGTTATCTGCTTGGCTAAAGATTCATCTTCAGGTAACTCGCCTCGGGTCATATAAGCCAAGTATGGGACTGTCCAATCAGGAATAGCATGAAGAGCCGCCACCACCTGTGCCTCTGGGTTAGGAATAGCAAGATCTTCTTCTGTAGGCAACTTGACTGAGGGGTTATGTAGAATATCCAAGAAAGTGTTAGGTGGCACCCGCTTATGCTGAGAGCCTAACTGGCTTAAAGTATCAGCCGCCTCGTTTTCCTTGCGATCAACATGCTCAACTTGATAACCCTTGAAATGACCCGCAATAGCATCAACCTCTCGATGATAAGCCGCCATAAGTGGATCCTTAGAATCCCAAGTACCAGAAACTTGTTGAGCTACCAGATTTGAGTCGCCAAAGCACCTCACCCGGCTTAAGTTCATCTCCTTAGCCATCCGAAGACCGTGGAGCAAGGCCTCATATTCAGCTGCATTGTTAGTACAAGGGAACATCAGCCGAAGAACATAGGAAAATTTGTCACCTCGTGGGGAAGTCAATACAACTCCGGCCCCCGAGCCTTCCAATTGCCTGGACCCATCAAAGTGAATAGTCCAATATGTGTTATCCGGCTTCTCCTCAGGTGTCTGCAACTCTGTCCAATCATTGATGAAATCCACAAGTGCTTGAGATTTGATGGTTGTACGAGGCACATACTTTAAACCATGAGGTCCAAGCTCAATGGCCCATTTAGCTACCCGACCTGTGGCTTCTCTGTTTTGAATGATATCCCCTAGAGGGGCAGAACTAACCACAGTGATAGGGTGACCCAGAAAATACTGCTTAAGCTTCCGGCTAGCCATAAAAACCCCATACACAAGTTTCTGCCAATGTGGATATCTCTGTTTGGACTCAATAAGGACCTCACTGATATAGTAAACCGGCCATTGAACCGTATATTCTTTGCCTGTTTCCTTCCTCTCCACCACAATTGCAACACTAACAGCTCGGCTATTGGTAGCCACATATAACATCAAAGGCTCCTTATCAATGGGAGCAGCAAGAACGAGTGGCTCAGCCAACTGTTTCTTCAAATCCTCAAATGCTTGATTAGCAGCATCACTCCAAACAATGTGACCTGTTTTCTTCATCATCTGGTACAGTGGTATAGCCTTTTCACCCAGCCGGCTTATGAACCGGCTTAAAGCCGCAATACGACCTGCCAGACGTTGAACATCATTGACACACGCTAGCTTAGCCAAGGAAGTGATGACCTTGATCTTCTCCGGGTTAGCTTCAATGCCTCTGTTGGAAACCAGAAAACCCAAAAGCTTACCAGCTGGTACACCAAAAACACACTTGGCCGGGTTAAGCATCATCTTATAAACCTGGAGATTGTCAAAGGTCTCCTTCAAATCATCAATCAGGGTCTCCTTCTTTCTGGATTTCACCACAATGTCATCCGCATAAGCATGAATATTACGCCCAATTTGATTATACACACCGTTGGTAAGTCGCTTGGGCACTCTTGAGCCCAAAAGGCATGGACACATAGCAGAAGGCTCGAAATGGAGTAATGAAGGTTGTCTTCTCCTAGTCCTTAACTGCCATTTTGATCTGATGATAACCAGAATAAGCATCCAAAAAGCTCAAATGCTCACAACCCGCCGTAGCATCAATAATTTGATCAATACGAGGGAGAGCAAAAGGATCTGCCGGAAAATCTTTATTTAAGTCCGTGTAATCCACACACATACGCCAAGTGTCGTTCTTTTTAAGCACCAGCACCAGGTTAGCCAACCACTCAGGATGAAAAACTTCCACAATGAACCCAGCCGCCAAGAGCCGGGCCACTTCTTCACCAATGGCCTTGCGCCTCTCTTCATTAAAACGACGAAGAAACTGCTTGACCGGCTTAAACTTCGGATCAATATTGAGAGTTTGCTCGGTGAGTTCTCTCGGTACACCCGCATGTCAGAAGGTTTCCATGCAAAGATGTACCGGCTCTCACGGATGAACTCAATGAGCGTGCTTTCCTATTTTGGATCCAGATTAGCACTGATGCTGAACTGCTTGGATGAATCGCCAGGAATGAAATCAACCAGCTTGGTGTTGTCTGCCGACTTAAACTTCAAGACCGGGTCATGCTCCGTAGTTGGATTTTTCAAAGATGTCATATCGGCCAGGTCAACATTGTCTTTGTAAAACTTCAATTCCTCTATTGCGCAGACAGACTCAGCATAGGCTGCATCACCTTCCTCGCACTTCCAAAGCTATCTTCCAGCTTCCACGCACCGTAATGGTCCCCTAGTGACCCGGCATTTTGAGCTGCAGATAAACATAACAAGGCCTTGCGATGAACTTAGCATAAGCCGGCCGTCCAAACAGGGCTTGATAAGGACTCTTGATCTTCACCACTTCAAAGGTCAATGTATCAGACCTGGAATCATAATCATCCCCAAATGCAACCTCCAGAGCTATTTTACCAACCGGGTATGCCGACTTACCAGGCACCACACCGTGAAAGACAGTGTTTGACGGCTTAAGACTTTTATCAGTCAACCCCATGCGACGGAAGGTTTCATAATAAAGGATATTGATGCTGCTACCTCCATCCATGAGTACCTTAGTGAATTTATATCCTCCAACCTGAGGCGCTACCACCAAAGCCAAGTGACCCGGATTATCAACCCGGGGCGGGTGATCCTCACGACTCCACACAATGGGCTGCTCAGACCATTGCAAGTTACGGGGAACTGCCGGCTCAATGGCGTTCACAGCCCTTTTATGGAGCTTCTGATCCCGCTTGCATAAACTTGTGGTGAAGACGTGGTACTGCCCACTATTCAATTGTTTCAGGCTACTTTGATATCCAGATTGTTGTTGCTGATTCCCCTGACCAGACTGTTGACGATAACCGCCCTGATTGCCTTGATTGCTTTGGTGACCGTGAAAACCGGAATTAGAACCGCCGCCACCGTAACCCGGGCCATGAGAACCGAAACCTGAGCCACCACCTGGCCCATGATTGTTTTGGAACAAGTTGGAATTTTTGAACTCCTTCATAATGTGGTCGTCCTTCCAGAGGTGCATGGATGGCCTTTCCCGCGAACCATGCTTTGGGCAAGGCTGATTCAGTAGCTGCTCCAGATTTATACCTGACCCTCCTGCCCGAGGAGGTGGCTTTCCTTTACGGTGCTGACCATTGTTTTGCGTCTTGGTATTGGCCACAAAATCTGAATTATTATCAGCCTTGCGTTTACCGTTGCCAGACTGACTTGCCGGGTTATTATGCTTGCCCTTAGTGTTGCCACTCTTCTTTCCCTTTCCTGGCTTTTCATCATCAGACTCGGGGTCCTTGGTACTATCAGAGTCGGCATATTTAATTAGAGCTGCCATCAGCTCCCCCATATCATTGCAGTGGTGCTTGAGTCGTCCTAACTTCTGTTTAAGAGGCAAAAAACGGCAATTCTTCTCTAACATGAGGACCGCTGAGCCAGCATTGATGTTATCTGATGAATGTAGGATGGCTTTGACCCAGCGCACCCAATGGGTTGTTGATTCACCCTCCTCTTGGGCACATGCATCTAAATCCACGATCAACATGGGTTGTTTGCACGTATCTTTAAAATTCTGGATGAACCGAGCCTTCAACTCAGCCAATGATCCAATTGAATTGGCAGGCAGTTCCTTTAGCCAAGTATGGGCCATCCCATCTAGCATCATGGTGAAATATTTAACACACGCAGCATCGCTGACCTCCAGCAACTCCATGGCCATCTCGTAACTCTCAATCCACGCCTCAGGGGGTATGTCGGCTGTGTAGTTGGGCACCTTACGAGGTCCTTTGAAATCCTTGGGGAGACGCTCATTACGTAGAGCCAGCACCAAACATGGTACACCCGTGCTTCTAGAGGTCACACCTGCCTCCACCGAGGTTGTCGGATAAACCGGAGATGGTTGATGAGCCGCGTACTGAGCCGCCAGCTCAGCCTCCCAACGTGCTCTATCCTATCCATCAAGGCCTGAGTGTTACGGGGCAGGTCATGTCCACGGGCCGGGTTACGAAGCTGCTCACTGCTTGACACCGCTAGAGAGTCCATGTGTCTGCTATAACTCCAGCTTGGGTGAGGGGTTGAGTGGACCCTCTCACGACTTTAAGAATAAGCCTCCTGCTGAACCAATGCTGTCTGAAGAAGCTCTCTAACCATCTGCGTTTCAACTGCAGCTGGAGACTCGCCTTCAACTGGGAGAGCCGCCAATCGCGACGCTGCTGTGATCATGTTGAAAGTGCGTTATATCGACTAGAGGGGGGTGAATAGGCGATTTTTATGGATTCTTCACTGAGGAATTTGATAGTGAGGAAATTCCTTAGCGAAGAACTACTTGCAGCGGAATAAGTACTCAAAAGTATGCATAGCAGAACACAAGCATAGTCATCATGATGAAATGAAAACAACCACAGAGTACAGAAAGCGTAAACACAGGATAGCACAGGATGAAGACAAACAGACTGAAGAAATTGAACTGAGGAAATTGAGAAAGTCTTCAGTCAAAGTCTTCAAACACAGATATGAACAAGTGCACAGCACAGTAATGACGAAATGAAAGAGTTGAGGAAATAGAACCAGTAAGCTTGGTGAAGACAATGATTTGGTAGACCAGTTCCAACTGCTGTCTCAGTTGTACGTCTGGTTGGAGCAGCTAGGTATTTAAACCTGAGGACACCCAGTCCCGGACACACAGTCATCAACGTATTCTCCTTGAGCTAAGGTCACACAGACCTCGCCCAATCACTCTTGGTAAGTCTTCAGGTGACTTCCAAACCTTCACAAACTCGGTCACTCGGTGATCCACAATTTCCTCTTGGATGCTCTAGACCATGACGCCTAACCATCTGGAAGAAGCACAGTCTTCAAAGGTAACAAGCCTCGGATCCACGTAGGATCAATCTCTTCGGTGATCCTCAATCACTTGGGGTTTGTAGGTGTTTGGGTTTGGGTTTTTCCTCACTTGATGATTTTTGCTCAAAGTCCTCGGAGGATGGGATGCTCTCAATTGACAAGTGTCAGTTTCTCTCGGAGCAGCCAACCAGCTAGTGGTTGTAGGGGGTGGCTATTTATAGCCTAGGGAGCAGCCCGTCATGATAAGACATAAATGCCCTTCATGATATGACCGTTAGGTGGGTAGGATATTTTGGGACAGCTGGCGCATAGCACAGCAACGGTCGGAAATTTGAGTATCAAATTCCTCAGGGCTATCATGTTCCTCACTGTGTAGGCAATCCGCACTGGCAAATTCCTAACTCCCCAGTCAGAACCAATTCCTCAGAGACCAGAAGAACTTCGTCTCTGTCACTGAAGAATATGACTGAACTGTATGAGATTTCCAATGGCTTCACTCGAAGGGATTGGTAGGTGTAGGATTTTGAGTTGAGCATCACATGGAAATTTTTCCTTAGTATTTCCTCGACCCCCTTTAACAGTAGGGGTGTTTCCTATGACTCAAGAAAGATAATATGAAACTACGAAAACAAAAGTCTTCACGCTTCATCTTCCTCAAATGAATACCAAGTCTTTAAGGTCACACCAATTTCTTCACTTTCAAAGTCTTCAGAAATCCAAAGTCTTCAGTCGAAGAACTTCATTTTTAGGGGTCGACTTTCTCTGTAATATCAAACTCCTCATAGACTTATAGACCTATGTACACTCATAAACACATTAGTCCCTTAACCTATAAGTCTTCAATACTCCAAAATCACTAAGGGGCACTAGATGCACTTACAATCTCCCCCTTTTTGGTGATTGATGACAATATATGTTAAGTTTTCAACGGGGATAAACATATGAAGTGTAAATACTAATATTGAGGAATTTGATTGCAAGATATAGAAGAACTCCCCCTGAAGATGTGCATAGTGAGGAATTTGCTTTTGAAGCAATGCACACTTGAAGAGTTGAATCATGGAGATCTCCCCCTATATCTTGTAATTCATACACGCATTTGACATAATATATGAAGAATTTGAAATGCATGATGAAATATGGTGACTGATGTAATTCAGCATGCGTGCAATAACATTAACGAGGAATAAGCATGCAGAAGAAACAACAAAAGTATCAGGCCACCATAGAGTTTAAGTTTACAACTCGATCCAACAAAGTCATCAGAAGAACGAGAGTTGTAACTTTAAAAAAACGCCCATATAAGATAGACCCGCTTGAAGACTAACTCAAAAATTTCTCCCCCTTTGTCATCAGATGACCATAAGGGTTGAAAATGAGGACTAACGCCCCTGAAGAATATCAAGGTGATGAAGGAGCGCCAGCGTTGTTGGGGTCGTTTGTTGATGTAGGGCCTGCCGCAGTGTCGTCCAAGTCTTCATGTTCATCAGTGTCACGTGATGAAGAATAGGAGGTGGCCACCAAGGAAGGAACCTTGACCTTCTTGTACTTCTTCGGAGGAGGTGCAGCCCAGTCAAGATCTTCCTTGAGACCCATTTTCTTCAGATCTTCTTCACCATATATGTGCGACAGAACAGCCCAGGTGCGGTTGAGGGTTTCATGAAGGTAGTAATGGTTTTTCTTCACTGCATTGTGAGTAGTAGTCATGTTGTGAAGAATTGAACCAAACTGACGCTTGATCCATTTATGATTGCGATCAACCTTCTGGTGAAGACTGAGGAGAAGCTCACGGTCAGTCATCACCCTGGGTGTTGTGCCTTGAGGATTTTGCTTGGGTGCGTTTGCGGCAAAGTCATGGGTGGCAGAGTCATCATTGGTGGAATGCCTTCATCAATTACAGCCGTAGCCTTGCCCTTTTCATCACCTGAAGAAAATGTCCATTTGAGGACTTCAATCGGGGGCAAGTAGCTGCAATGGTTCAGTGTATCAGCTTTGTAGTTGAGTGAAGACCTTGTTCTGATGAATCTCATAATCCATGGTGCATAAGGCTTCAACTCAAATGGTGACATTGCGACGTTGGCCAGAGTCCTCATGAAGAAATCATGGAAGTTGACGGGAACGCCATGAATGATATTGAAAAGCAGATTCTTCATGATGCCAACGACTTCTTCTTCATTCGAGTCGTGGCCCTTGATAGGACTCAATGTCTTCGTCAGAATACGATAGACAGTCCGAGGCACATACAGCAATTCCTTCACAAGGAATTTTGTTCTTGGGGCATGACCTGGCTTCAAAGGCTTCATCAGCACTTGCATATAGTGATCGGTAAGCTCAGGTTCATTGTAGACGCAACAAGCACCTTCAAGGGGCGGACTGAGAGGCAAAGCACGAAGCAATTCAGTGGCTGGTGCTTTGTAGTGAGTGTTTTCAGACATCCAATCCAGCACCCATGAATTCACGTCTTCAGAGTTGCCGGTGATGTGCAGAGTTGCATAAAATTGAAGAATTAGCTCTTCATTCCAATCACATATGTCAGTGCAGAAATTTAACAGTCCAGCGTCGTAGAGAACACTGAGGACTGGCCCAAAGCATGGCAGAGATTCCATATCCACGTGAGGAATGTGCTCATGATCGAAGACTTTGTCTTTGTTGAGCAACACTGAGGAATAGAAATTTGCCTGGCTGGCAGTCCAGAAACGCCTCTTCCTTATGCGAGCAGAGTCATAAGGGTTGTAATCAGTGAAGAATACGTGCTCGCCAAAGAAGGCGTCAGCCTTGAATTTCTGCTTCCTTGAGAATGGATCCTTTGCCTTGGGCAGTGGAGTGTCAGTCAGTTGCATGATGACCTCAGGAATCGCAATCTCAGGTTCTTCAGGCTGAGGAATTTCTGGTTCCTCTTCAGTGGCAGCCTGGTTCTTCAATTCTTCATTCTCATTTTCTTTAGCACTAGCGGCTGGAATGTCTTCATGAGCTTCATCAGATCCCATTTGAACTCTAGTGGATGGGGACTGAGGAATTTGCTGTAGTGGAGTGAAGAGTGGAGAATTGGGGTGCTGACTTTCCCAAAAGTCATCATTCATTACTGGTGTGGTACCGCCAATGTCCACATCTTCTTCTTCAATTTCTTCAACGCCAGCCTCTTCAGCAGTAAACTGAGGCATAGGCGAGGAAACTGTGGGGGTTGAAGGGATTTTATCCACTTCAACTTCTTCATCCATCTGCTCTGACGTAGCAGCAGAAGGATTTTCTTCATCAGATCCGCTAGGGATCACATATTCTTCATCAAAAGGGATGATTTCCTTTGATGGCATGGAGGAAACTGGAACAACATCAATTGGATGAGCAAATGAGCTTGTTAATTTCTTCATCTTCTTCGGTGCTGAAGAATCTGAAGGAGCTGATGCTTTCCTTTTCTTCACTGCTGCACGCTCTGCAGCCTTGGTCTTCTTCACATCTGATGCAGATGGAAGGATTGGAGTTGGAGTAGGTGTAGGAGGAGCAGAGGAATGTGGTTGATTTTCTTCAGGCACAACTGATGCAGTTGCCCTGACCTCTTCATTTTCTTCAGGCGCACCACTAGTGGGTGCCCTGGCAATTTCTTCAGTGGCTGGAATGCAGTCATCAGCCCTGGAACTCACATTTTCTTCAGCAGTCTGATTGTCATCAGCGGTGCTGGCATGTTCTTCAGTTGGCTGAGCAGATACTTCAGCCTGAGGAATTTCTTGTTGCGATGGGGCTGCAACATTTGAGGTGAACATCTTAGTCAGTTTAACAAACCTGACCTTGGCTCCTTTCCAATCAGCATAGTAAGCATTGAAATCATCGCTGAGGACTTTGATTTCAGATTGGATCTTCACAAGTTCATCAGTTGTCATAGAGACAACGTTGTTCTTCAGGAATTTTTCCTTCCTGTACTGAGCTTTCTTGAGATGTCTGGCCTTCTCAAATTTCCATTTTTCTTCTTGGATGAAGGCAGTCAGCATATGACTTTGACCAGGAGTCAGCTTGAGGTCAGGCATAGGAGTGTTTGGGTCCTTGTGCCAGAGGTCAATGTAGTTGAGGATCAACTTTGGATCCAAAAGCAGTGGCACATTTGTGCCCTTGGCTCTAGCGGCCCTGACTTGCCTATCTCTGATGATTTCAGCAAGTTCATCATCATCAGCTTCGTTTTCTTCAGACGGTACTTGGAAGGCGACCTGCCTCTTGTGAGGACTTGGGTGAGAGCCTCGTCCAGAAGTGGTCTTTGTCTTCAGCAGAGAGGGTCCTGTTGAAGAATTTGGTGCAGCTGAGGAACTAGCTGAAGCTCCTGAGGCAATGGAGATGCCTATAGTCCTTTGGCACGTGGCAAGATGCACAGGTGCTGAGGATTTTGACATAGCAACTGAGGACTTTGGAGGAGCAGGAGCGGCTTGAGGAATTGGCCGTGAGGGCTTAGCTGAGGAAATTGGCCGTGAGGGCATTGAAGAAGAGGCACTTGGCTTGTGCGCAGGCTTCTTTGCCATGGATTTCTTCGGCCTTACAGAGGCCTCAGCAGCAGTAGCAGTAGAGTCTTCGTTGAATTTCTTCACTGCATCTTTTGCCTGTTTGGCCAACTTGGCCTGGCACTTGGCCCATTCTTCAGGGAAATCCTCACCGCGCTTGATGCTAGTGGGATCTGCCTCTTGGCCAGGTGCCAATGGTGGTCTTGAGCATGGAGGAGTAACAGCGAATTTCTTCATGTATTTTGGAGTCACATACCTGTACTCCCTCCACTCTTTTGCCCATCTCCTTTCTATCCTCTGAATGCGCACCTTGCGCTGATTTTTACCTTCCTCGGGGGGTGTGCAGTACCCAGCATAAATGTCCTCAGGGATTTCAAAGGCAGTATTGATTTCAGGCCACTTTCCTCCTTTCTGTGGTTTCTTTCCATCAGCCATTTTCTTCAGTTGAGGAATTTGAACAATTGAACTTTCTGAAGAAGTATGCAACTTTTCTTTGAGGAACGCTGCAAATGAGTTAAGTTGATGAGAACCTAGTGATTTAGCAGCGGACATGAGTACCTTTGAACAGAGTATAGTTGCGAGGAATTTGGAGAGGTCATATGCATTCTCAGAAGGTTTTTCAAAAAGAACAAGTTTGAGGAATTTGACCAGATGAGTCTTGAAGAATTTCACTAAGCGTTCTTTGTCTTAGGTTCCAGAGTTGTATAGATCGAAGATCCACACAATTGAGGAATCTTGAAGAAAAATGATGCTTAGAGAAACGAATCAAGAACAGATGATATGTGAGGTGTTCAGTGTGTGAAAAATTTGAGGAATAAACACCTTTGAAGATTTTGTAGGAATCATTTGAATCAAAGAGGGCAGTAAAAGTAACTTTTAATTACCCTGGACGAAGAACACGACGAACTGGGATGTGGAGAAGTGAAGTTCGTCTGTGCAAATCTTCCACGACCTAACTTGGCAGAGGAAGACGGCTACGGCGGCGGCGGAGTGAAGATTTCCGCGGCCGGCGCGAGTATGGCGGCGACGAGGTCAAGGCCGTGAAGCTCTTCCTCACCAGCGACGATGAAGTAGCGACGGCGCTAGGGTTTGAGAAGCTTGAGCTGGAGAGAGGTCGAGCGGAGTAAAAGAAGTGAGGAAGGGGAGAGGGGGTATTTATAGCCACGGTGAAAAACTGTTCGCCCGAAGAAATTGGACGAACGTGCCCCTGACCCATCTCATTCGCTTGACATGTGTCACCCACGTACCGAGAAGTGGAGATCGTGTTAGATCGTGGGTGAATAGATAAGTATATCGTGGGATGCGGAACGGTTTGAGAGGCAAAGCCGAAAATTTTGGATAAGATAAGTTAAAAGTTCCATTCACAAATTCTTCAGCTGACAAGGACACAGTGAAGATTTTGAACGAGTTTCAAATAGAACGCACACGAAGAATTTGTGAATAGATTGGGTTGAGTATAGCATAGAGGGGGAAGGGTCCGATCACATCCACTTAGCAGAAAAACCAACTTGAAGAAATAGCCATAAGTGAATGCTGTAGAGGACATAAACTCATATATATATATATATATATATATATATATATATATATATATATATAGCCAATGAGGAAAAATGATGGAAACAGTGAAGACAATGCAAAGTTGAAGAAAATGAACAACTGAGGAATTTCAAAAATTGAGGAAAAACTCAAATTTGAAGATTTTCAACTTTTGTGGTGGCGTGACCCACCATATAAGAATGGTGATTTCAGACACTGCATACAATTGTCGTAGGGCTCTGAGAATCAAATTCTTCATTAATTTCTTCACACTTAGAGTGTTATTCTTCATTGAATGAAGAAAACGTTTCTTCATGTGTTGCACATCTAAGTCATCAATTTTGCATCAGTGTTAGGATGAGTGTCCTTTTCAAAGAACATTCGAAGATTCTAAGATATTTAGCTCACACCGCAACTTGCTAAATCTCTTCTCATCCAAGGGCTTTATGAAGATATCGGCTAGCTGTTCTTCAGTCTTCACATGCTCAATAGAAATGTCGCCCTTCAACACATGATTGCGAAGAAAATGATGACGAATCTGAATGTGCTTTGTCTTCGAGTGCTGAACTGGGTTGTGAGCAATCTTGATGGCATTCTCATTGTCACAGAAGAGAGGCACATTCTTCACGTTGACGCCATAGTCCTTGAGAGTTTGCTTCATCCACAGCAATTGAGCACAGCAAGAGCCAGTAGCAATGTACTCAGCTTCAGCAGTAGACAGTGATACGCAGTTCTGTTTCTTCGAGGACCAACAGACCAAAGATCGTCCAAGGAAATGACATGTACCAGATGTTGACTTGCGGTCCACACGATCACCAGCGTAGTCAGAGTCAGAATATCCAATGAGATCAAAAGCCGAGCCCTTGGGGTACCATAATCCTAGTGTTGGTGTGTGAGCTAGATATCGAAGAATATGTTTCACAGCCTTATGGTGTGATTCCTTCGGTGTAGCTTGAAATCGGGCACACATGCAAACACTAAGCATAATATCTAGCCTAGATGCACATAAATACAATAAAGAACCAATCATGGAGCGTTATACCTTTTGATCGAAGTCAATACCATTTTCATCAGTGCATAGATGGCCATTTGTGGGCATAGGAATTTTGACGCCTTTGCAATCTTGCATGCCGAATTTCCTCAGTACATCCTTGAGGTATTTCTCCTGAGATATGAATATGCCATTGCGCTGTTGACGAATTTGAAGACCTAAGAAGAATTTCAACCCTCCCATCATAGACATTTGATATTCTTCACTCATCATATAGGCAAATTCATCACTATAACGTTGGTCAGTACAGCCAAAGATGATATCATCAACATATATTTGGCACACAAACAATTCATCATTATATGATTTAGTGAAAAGAGTAGGGTCGAGTGAACCGGGTTTGAAGCCTTTCTTCATGAGGAATTCCTTCAAAGTATCATACCACGCCCGAGTGGCTTGCTTGAGGCCATAGAGGGCCTTGTTTAGTCTGAAGACTTTGTCAGGATGCTTAGGATCTTCAAAACCTGGGGGTTGAGCAACATATACTTCTTCCTCAAGCTTACCATTGAGGAATGCACTTTTCACATCCATTTGATATAAAGTTATATCATGATGGTTAGCATAAACAAGTAATATGCGAATAGCTTCAAGTCTAGCAACAGGTGCAAAAGTTTCATCGAAATCAATTCCTTCGACCTGTGTGTAGCCTTGAGCTACTAGACGTGCCTTATTCCTCACCACAAGGCCATTTTCATCTTGCTTGTTGCGGTAGATCCACTTTGTGCCAATGATATTGTGCTTGCGGGGATCTAGACGTGTAACCTGTTCCCAGACGTTGTTGAGCTCGAATTGATGTAATTCTTCTTGCATGGCCTGAATCCACTCAGGCTCCAGAAATGCTTCATCTACCTTAGTGGGCTCTGTGATAGAGACAAAAGCATAGTGCCCACAAAAGTTAGATAAATGTGAAGCTTTTGAGCGTGTGAGAGGACCTGGTGCTTCAATGTCATCGATGATCTTTTCAACTTGCACTTCTTTTGCAACGCGAGGATGAGTAGGTTGTCGTCGAGGAATTTGATCAGTATTTTCTTCAGCACCATTTTCTTCAGCAATTTCTTCAGGTGCATTAGCTCGACATTCTTCACGTTCTGGAATGAATTCTTCAGCAGATTCTTCGGTAGGAATGACATCCTCAGTAGCCTTGAACTTGATAGTTTCCTCAGGTGCTGGTTCATCTATCACAGAGGGTAGGTGCTCTCTTTGCGAGCCATTAGTTTCATCGAACCGCACATCTACAGTTTCAACAACCTTGTGAAGAACGTTGTTGAAGACTCTGTAGGTGTGCGAGTCCTTTCCATAACCAAGCATAAAACCTTCATGTGCTTTCGGTGCAAATTTAGCATTGTGATGAGGATCTCTAATCCAACATTTAGCACCGAAGACTTTGAAATAACTCACATTGGGTTTCTTGTCAGTGAGGAGTTCATAGGCAGTCTTCTTGAAGAATTTGTGAAGATATACCCTGTTGATGATGTGGCACGCAGTATAAATTGCCTCAATCCAGAAGTGACGAGGCGTCTTGTACTCATCAAGCATAGTGCGAGCCATCTCAACAAGAGTCTTGTTCTTGCGCTCCACGACGCCATTCTACTGAGGAGTGTAAGGAGCAGATAACTCATGAGTAATACCAAGTTCATCAAGATAGTCATCAAGACCAGAATTCTTGAACTCAGTTCCATTGTCACTTCTGAGGTGCTTGATCTTCACACCAAAGTTGGTTGAAGCCCTCGAGGAAAATCGTTTGAAGACTTCCTGCACTTCATGTTTGTAAGTAACAATGTGTACCCATCTGTAATGAGAGTAATCATCAACAATAACAAGGCCATAGAGAGATGCGTCATTTGTGACAGCTAAGTAATGGTTAGGACCAAAGAGGTCCATGTGAAGCAATTCGAATGGTCGAGTAGTGGTCATGATAGTCTTTGATGGATGCTTAGCCTTGGTCATCTTTCCAGCTTCACAAGCTCCACACAGGTGATCCTTGAGGAATTTGACATGCTCGATGCCAATGACATGCTTCTTCTTCGCAAGCGTGTGCAAATTCCTCATGCCTACATGACCAAGTCGTCGATGCCATAGCCACCCTTCTGAAGCTTTTGCAAGTAGGCACACGGCTGGTTGCGGTCCTGTAGAGAAATCAACAATATACAAGTCTCCTCTCCTAAAGCCTTCGAAGACTTTGGAATTGTCAGCTTCCATAACCACAACACAACGATACTTGCCAAAGACAACTACCATATCAAGATCACAAAGCATTGAGACAGACATGAGGTTGTATCCTAAGGACTCGACAAGCATGACTTTGTCCATGTGTCGATCCTTTGTCATCGCAACCTTACCTAGACCCAATACCTGACTTTTGCCTTTGTCAGCGAAGATGATATGCTTCAGATGCGATGGTGATAAGGGTGCATCATCAATAGATTCTTGTCACCAGTCATGTGATTTTTACGTCCACTATCGAGGACCCACTCAGTGGCTTTGGGTTGATCATCCTGCAGATGAATTTGTGCAGCTTACGAACTTCATATACTTCATCAGTGAAGAATATGATATCACAATTCATCAGACGAATTTCATCAAGCAATGCAACAGTTAAAACAGTATGAGGACGTGAGAAATGAAAGTTCATTTCTTCATGATTAGCATGTGTCCTTTCAGGCACTCTTCAGGTCTCCAGCAAATTCTTCAGACGTTTAAGCACGTCTGGAGACCTGACCCTGCAGAAGAGATTAGTTCTTTTTCTTCACCACCCACATCTGAAGGGGTGGCAAAGAGTTCATCACTCTGCGAGCTCCATACGAGAAAGGTGGCATAGAAGCCAATCCATTTCGTTTCACATAAGAGAACTTAGGGTAAGCATATGAATAAGCAGCAAAATTCTTCGAGGACTTATGAACATAATGATTAGAAGAATAATGCTCATATTCATAGCCCTTGGCTCTTCCCTGTGAAACAGAGTTGTTAGCACGATGTTGTTCATATGAGGACTTTGATCCTTTTGAGAAATTTGATCCATGTGAGGAATTTGATCCATATGAGGACTTGGATCCATATGAAGAATTTGGTCCATATGAAGAATTTGATCTGGGGTTCCTATTCTTCACAGGTGGTGTCATGAGGACATTCACCTGAAGACTTTCAAGGCACTTTTGGGAACCCAGATTTTCTTCATAGGAGAACCGTTCCTGCAGCTAGTGCCAACATATCTAGCAAATACTTCACCATTCTGATTTTTGAACAGTTTATAGTTGGAGTCAAATGACTCATCAGAAGAATGAGAAGATTCACATGTAAAACCAGATAAATTAGATGGATCAACTGGAGGTCCCTTTGCGGCAACCCATGAGGTTTTGGGGTACTGCTCAGGCTTCCAATATGTACCATCAGCATTGAGTTTCCTCTCAAAGGCAATACCCTCTTTCCTAGGGTTCCTGTTGAGGATCTGCCTTTTAAGCACATCACAAAGAGTCTGATGCCCTTTGAGGCTTTTGTACATGCCTGTCATGTACAATTCCTTCAGCCCTGCATCGTCAGTGATACTAGCAATGTCCTCAGATGAGGAATTAGTGATAGCAGAGGCAGTTGAGGAATTTGTAGCATTAGAAGCATTTGAACATTCAGGTGAAGAATTAGCAGATTCACGTTCAATGCATTTCAAACATGGAGGAACAAATTATTCCTGAGCAGCGCTGATTTGTTGAGCAAGTAATGAATCGCGCTCCTTCTGAAGATCTTCATAACTCACTCTTAGCTTCTCAAGATCTTGCTTTCCTTGAAGAAATTCATAAGAAAGCTTCTCATGATCAGACAAGAGAGTGTTATGATGACCTTGAAGGTTGTCAAACCTAGTCTGAAGTCTCTGAAGATTTTCAATCAAGATTTTAGTGCGATCCATTTCTTCACCCAACATATCATCATCAGATTCATCATCACTAGACTCGGATGAGGAACATTCGGTTACCTTGGCACCTTTTGCCATGAGGCATGGTGCAAAAGATGATGGTTCAGGTTCGAAAGTCATTGTTTTGAGTGATTCCTTGAAATCCTCAAACCAGGGATCATGACAAGTTCGATGACCTTCATAGACGTCAGAGATTCGGTCCCAGATAAGCTTCGCATTGCAAAGATGCATAATGCGCCTGAATTCATCTCTGGATAGGCAGGAACAGATGATATCCTTCGCCATGATGTCAAGTCGAGTGTACTTGCGAATATCATCAGTGTCTGCCATCTTGCATAGATCGGTAAGACCAATCTCAGTGACGTTCCACAGCTCGCTGTTCATTGCCATGAGGCGTTTCCTCATCATGGCCTTCCACTTGGGATAATCAGGACCGTCAAAGATGGGGCATATCACTTTCTTCATACCTGCGGTCGACATAACTAAAACTCCAGGCGGTTAAACCAAAATCACATAGAACAAGGGAGTACCTTGCTCTGATACCAATTGAAAGTGTGTTACATCGACTAGAGGGGGGTGAATATGCGAGTTTTATGAATTCTTCACTGAGGAATTTGCTAGTGAGGAAATTCCTTAGCGAAGAACTACTTGCAGCGGAATAAGTACTCGAAAGTATGCATAGCAGAACACAAGCATAGTCATCATGATGAAATGAAAACAAGCATAGAGTACAGAAAGCGTAAACACAGGATGAAGACAAACAGACTGAAGAAATTGAACTGAGGAAATTGAGAAAGTCTTCAGTCAAAGTCTTCAAACACATATATGAACAAGTGCACAACACAGTAATGACGAAATGAAAGAGTTGAGGAAATAGAACTAGTAAGCTTGGTGAAGACAATGATTTTGTAGACCAGTTCCAACTGATGTCTCAGTTGTATGTCTGGTTGGAGCGGCTAGGTATTTAAACCTGAGGACACCCAGTCCCAGACACACAGTCATCACCGTATTCTCCTTGTGCTAAGGTCACACAGACCTTGCCCAATCACTCGTGGTAAGTCTTCAGGTGACTTCCAAACCTTCAAAAACTCGGTCACTCGGTGATCCACAAATTCCTCTTGGATGCTCTAGACCATGACGCCTAACCGTCTGGAAGAAGCACGGTCTTCAAAGGTAACAAGGGTCGGATCCACGCAGGATTAATCTCTTCAGTGATGCTCAATCACTTGGGGTTTGTAGGTGTTTGGGTTTGGGTTTTTCCTCACTTGATGATTTTCGCTCAAAGTCCTCGGAGGATGGGATGCTCTCAATTCACAAGTGTCAGTTTCACTCGGAGCAGCCAACCAGCTAGTGGTTGTAGGGGGCGGCTATGTATAGCCTAGGGAGCAGCCCGTCATGATAAGACATAAATGCCCTTCAATGATATGACCGTTAGGTGGGTAGGATATTGTGGGACAGCTGGCGCATAGCACAGCAACGGTCGGAAATTTGAGTATCAAATTCCTCAGGGCTATCATGTTCCTCACTGTGTAGGCAATCCGCACTGGCGAATTCCTAACTCCTTAGTCAGAACAAATTCCTCAGAGACCAGAAGAACTTCGTCTCTGTCGCTGAAGAATATGATTGAACTGTATGAGATTTCCAATGGCTTCACTCGAAGGGATTGGTAGGTGTAGGATTTTGAGTTGAGCATCACATGGAAATTTTTCCTTAGTATTTCCTCGACCCCTTTTAACAGTATGGTGTTTCCTATGACTCAAGAAAGAGAAAATGAAACTACGAAAACAAAAGTCTTCACGCTTCATGTTCCTCAAATGAATACCAAGTCTTTAAGGTCACACCAATTTCTTCACTTTCAAAGTCTTCAGAAAGTCTTCAGAAATCCAAAGTCTTCAGTCAAAGAACTTCATTTTTAGGGGTCGACTTTCTCTGTAAATATCAAACTCCTCATAGACTTATAGACCTATGTACACTCATAAACACATCAGTCCCTTAACCTGTAAGTCTTCAATACACCAAAATCACTAAGGGGCACTAGATGCACTTACACATGTTATCCAAAGGGTTAGAGTAATGACCCGGCGGTGTCGGCACGTGTTGTGGTGAGATATTATTCTGACAGGGCGGGTCACCCATGTGTGGTTGAGCCGGTGCTCCACTCCCAGGCACGGCTACTGCCCGGTTTACCCCTGGCGGGTCCTTGGTCCCTGCACCAGGTGTATTGAAGAGGTTCCTCGCCTCGTAAACCGGAGGCAGACGACTCCGGTGCCTTCTCCTCGGGACTTCGTTTGAAGCGTTCTGATCCAATGAAAGCCGGAAAGAATCAGCCTGGATTCGTTGCGCTTGAGCATCCAAAGCGGCTCGTTCCGCAGTCATCCTCGCGTTCTCTGCCGCCAGGTCTTTTTTGGCTTGTGCTATCTCGTCACGCAATTTTGCAACCTCCGCGTTATGCTGATCTTGATTCGTCGGGTTAACATTTGCTGCTAACAATGTTGTCAAATTATCCAGCAAATCAGTCAAAACCTAAACCGGTGGGCGCACAGGGCCTCCTGCTCCGGCTGCCGTTCCTGACCCGGAAACCATCGCCGCTGCAGTCGTACAATTTTGCGCTGGTTGTGTACTGGCCATGAAGATTGCGACCCGGTTCGGCGGCTCAAAGGGGTCTGGAATACTGTCGCCATCGGAACAGCCCCCAAGCCTGCCGTCCTGCAGTTGATACAACGAAGTAGTCGAATAGATGGTTGTCTCACCGCCAGACATGGATCCTTCCTCAAATTCTGCCCCATGGATGAATCCGACGAAGGCACGTTTCACGGCGGGCTAAACTCGGGCAGGTCGTGCACGCTATGCCGTCTCGATGATGTCAGTGCAGATGTTCGGCGCAGGGCCCGGCTCGCCGATCTTGCCGATGAAAACATGAATTCCGTCGAAGGGGACCCGGTACCCGTACTCAATTGAGCCAGCCTCGGGGCCCTAGCCTGCATCATCGATGTAGAGCTTGCCGCGACAACTCTTGGTCATCCGGCCCATAGCGTATCCCTTCATCCCTTCAAAGCTAACCTTTAAGAACTCGAAACCACCATGCGCCAGCCCCATGGTGGGCGCCAACTCTTGTGGAATTGTCACGGTAGATGTCCTAGTGTCAGGACTTAGTCGTGGACCCATCGCACTAGGTTAGCTTAAAGGGGTTAGACAAGACAAAGGACACATGAATTTATACTAGTTCGGCCCTTTGCGGTGAAGGTAAAGGCCTAATCCAGTTTGAGGTGGTATTTCTTATGTTTCGATTACCAGGGAGCGAATATGCTTGACCTAGCTTTCGATTTGTTCTCTCCCCTCCCTAAACCGCTGCCGGGTCATCCCTTTATATACACAGGTTGACGCCACGCGACTTACAGAGTCCCGGCCGGCTCATAACAATGTGTTCGGCTCGGTGACCAAATATGCATGCCTTACAATACAAGTCATACATACATGGCGGTTTACAGTTATGGGCTTTAAGCCTCCTCTGGGCTCTGGGACTTTAAATGAATCTTCATAGTGAACCACCATCTTAAACATCTTTATGGGCTTCATCTTGATAGACCGCCATGGCTTAACCCGGCCCCTCCTGGGCGGGTTAACCCAATAGTTATATCCCCAACATTAGGCCCCAGGTTGATTTGAATGTGTTCATGTCAATCTTCAACACTTAGAAAAACCTTCTTCGCTTATCCTCACAAGATATTGTAACCCGCCATGATGTCATCTTCTGGAATTACGGAAAACCGCCATGACATCATCTGTCATTAATTTCACCCAATACCCAACGTATCTTCAACAGATCCTTATCATTTAATAATATCCTGAAAATCGAGGCGTCTGATTAGTTGGATAACCATTCTTTGGCCTCCTCATTTTTCGCGCCCACCTGTTACCCTTCTCCTTATAAATAGGGTCAGGCAGCCCACTTTCCATTTTCCTCTCTTTCCTTCTCGTCTTACACCTCTCTCTATGACGCATCTGCTCGTCCGAGCACGGCCGCCGCCGCGAAGCTCATCGTTGTCCTCGACCTCAGCTGCTGCATCGACCTGAACGAGATCATAATAGCTACGGCACCTCTCCATTGTCCAGTGGACCCAGTAAGTACTTCTCCTTCCCTTTCCTTTAGATTGCGTTAGGGTTTCCTGCAAGTTCGTTGGAGTTCATCCCTTGTTCTTCGCTGTAACTTGTGACTGATTCAAACCTAGCACTCCTTCTATACGGCGGCAGTCGTGATACTTGTTTTTATTAATAAACCATCTCCGTCGCATAAGAAAGAACCAATCTGAACATATGAACTGCTCGAACACTGTAATTTAGGTCAAAAATATTTTCCATTATCCGAAGTGTTGCAAATCCGAAATCCTAGCCTCAATCTTTGAAACCTCTTTGCTTCAACACTTAGCAGAATTCGCTCTTGATAGATCTTGAATACACTGCTGTCATGGCGGCTTAAATCACCGGTTTGTAATTATCCATATATCATTAGGCCCCACTTAAGCCGCCAATCTGAATATATGTTGTAGTGTTTACTTCTGGCTTAATGACTCAACTTAAACCGAACAAAATTTTCTTTCTTTTAGGCTTCTTCCTTCACAATGCAAGTTATTGGAACTTCGTGATGAACTATAATATGCAAGGGATGACGAAAACGATTCCCGAGCTCTTCGTGATGTTGGAATTAATGAAGGTAGAAATCAAGAAAAGCATCAAATGTTGATGATTGACAAGACCACTAGTTTCAAGTAAAAGGGCAAGGGAAAGAAGGGGAACTTCAAGAAGAATGGAAAGCAAGTTGCCACTCCCATGAAGAAACCCAAAACTAGACCCAAGCCTGAAACTGAGTGCTTGTACTACAAAGGAAAAGGTCATTGGAAGCGGAACTGCCCCAAATACTTGGCGGATAAGAAGGATGGCAAAGTGAACAAAAGTATATATGATATACATGTTATTGATGTGTACTTTACTAGTGTTCATAGTAGCCCCTGGATATTTGATACTGGTTCAGTTGCTATGATTAGTAATTCGAAACATGAGTTACAAAATGAACAAAGACTAGTTGAGGGCAAGGTGACGATGTGTGTTGGAAGTGATTCCAAGGTTGATCAGATCACCATCGCACACTCCCTTTTACCTTCGGGATTAGTGTTGAACCTAAAATAAATGTTATTTGGTGTTTGCGTTGAGCATAATATGATTGGATCATGTTTATTGCAATACGGTTATTCATTTAAGTCAAAGAATAATTGTTATTCTGTTTACATGAATAAAACCTTATGTGGTCATACACCCAAGGTGAATGGTTTATTGAATCTCGATCATAGTGATACACATTTTCAAAATATTGATGCCAAAAGTTGCAAAGTTGATAATGATAGTGCGACATATTTGTGGCACTGCCGTTTAGGTCATATTGGTGTAAAGCGCATGAAGAAACTCCATGCTGGTGGGCTTTTGGAATCACTTGATTATGAATCACTTGATGCTTGCGAACCATGCCTCATGGGCAAGATGACTAAGACTCCGTTCTCCGGAACAATGGAGCGAGCAACTGACTTATTGGAAATAATACATACTGATGTATGGGATCCAATGAGTGTTGAGGCTCGCGGCGGGTATGATTATTTTCTGACCTTCAAAAATGATTTGAGCAGATATGGGTATATCTACTTGATGGAACATAAGTCTAAAACATTTGAAAAGTTCAAAGAATTTCAGAGTGAAGTGGAAAATCATCGTAACAAGAAAATAAAGTTTCTGTGATATGATCGTGGAGGAGAATATTTGAGTTGCGAGTTTGGTCTTCATTTGAAACAATGCGGAATAGTTTCGCAACTCACGCTACCCGGAACACCACAGCGTAATTGTGTGTCCGAATGTCGTAACCACACTTTATTAGATATGGTGCGATCTATGATGTCTCTTACTGATTTACCGCTATCGTTTTGGGGTTATGCTTTAGAGACGGCTGCATTCACGTTAAATAGGGCACCATCTAAATCCGTTGAGACGACACCTTATGAACTGTGGTTTGGCAAGAAACCCAAGTTGTCGTTTCTTAAAGTTTGGGGCTGCGATGCTTATGTGAAAAAGCTTCAACCTGATAAGCTCGAACCCAAATCGAAGAAATGTGTCTTCATAGGATACCCAAAGGAGACTGCTGGGTATACCTTCTATCACAGATCCGAAAGAAAGACATTCGTTGCTAAGAATGGATCCTTTCTAGAGAAGGAGTTTCTCTTGAAAGAAGTGAGTGGGAGGAAAGTAGAACTTGATGAGGAAACTTTACCTGCTCCCTTATTGGAAAGTAGTTCATCACAGAAATCAGTTCCTGTGACTCCTACACCAATTAGTGAGGAAGGTAATGATAGTGATCATGAAACTTCGGATCAAGTTACTACCGAACCTCGTAGGTTATTGACTACGAGTGGGAGACTGAAGGAAAATATGCCCTAGAGGCAATAACAAAGTTGTTATTTATATTTCCTTGTATCATGATAAATGTTTAATATTCATGCTAGAATTGTATTAACCAGAAACTTAGTGCATGTGTGAATACATAGACAAAACAGAGTGTCCCTAGTATGCCTCTACTTGACTAGCTCGTTAATCAAAGATGGTTATGTTTCCTAACCATAGACATGTGTTGTCATTTGATGAACAGGATCACATCATTAGAGAATGATGTGATGGACAAGACCCATCCGTTAGCTTAGCATTATGATCGTTGAGTTTTATTGCTATTGCTTTCTTCATGACTTATACATGTTCCTCTGACTATGAGATTATGCAACTCCCGAATACCGGAGGGACACCTTGTGTGCTATCAAATGTCACAACATAACTGGGTGATTATAAAGATGCTCTACAGGTGTCTCCGAAGGTGTTTGTTGGGTTGGCATAGATCGAGATTAGGATTTGTCACTCCATGTATCGGAGAGGTATCTTTGGGCCCTCTCGGTAATGCACATCACTATAAGCCTTCCAAGCAATGGGACTAATGAGTTAGTTGCGGGATGATGCATTACGGAACGAGTAAAGAGACTTGCCGGTAACGAGATTGAACTAGGTATGGTGATACCGACGATCGAATCTCGGGCAAGTAACATACCGATGACAAAGGGAACAACGTATGTTGTTATGCGGTTTGACCGATAAAGATCTTTGTAGAATATGTAGGAGCCAATATGAGCATCCAAGTTCCACTTTTGGTTATTGGTCGGAGATGAGTCTCGGTCATGTCTACATAGTTCTCGAACCCGTAGGGTCCGCACGCTTAACGTTCGATGACGATTTGTATTACGAGTATATGTGATTTGATGACCGAAGGTTCTTCGGAGTCCCGTATGAGATCACGGACATGACGAGGAGTCTTGAAATGGTCGAGAGGTAAAGATTCATATATTGGAAGGCTATATTCGGACATCGGAAAGGTTCCGAGTGATTCGGGTATTTTTCGGAGTACCGGGGAGTTACAGGAATTCGCACGGTGAAGTAATGGGCCTTATTGAGCTTTAGTGGAGAGAGGGGAGAAGGGCCAAGAGGTGGCGCGTGCCTCCCCCTGCCCAAACCGAATTGGACAAGGGGTGGGGGCGCGGCCCCCCTTTCCTTCTCCCTCTCCCTCTCTTTCCTTCTCCCCTACTCTGAATAGGAAAGGGAATCCTACTAGGACTTGGGAGTCCTAGTAGGACTCCCTATGCTTGGCGCGCCCCTAGGTCGGCCGCCTCCTCCCTCCCTCATTCATATACGGGGGAGGGGAGCACCCCAAAGGCACTCAAGATTTGTCTTAGCCGTGTGCGGTGCCCCCCTCCACAGTTACACACCTCGGTCATATCGTTGTAGTGCTTAGGCGAAGCCCTGCATCGGTAACTTCATCAACACCATCACCACGCCGTCGTGCTGACGAAACTCTCCCTCGGCCTCAGCTAGATCTAGAGTTCGTGGGACGTGATCGAGCTGAACGTGTGCAGATCACGGAGGTGTCATACGTTCGGTGCTAGGATCGGTCGGATCGTGAAGACGTAGGACTACATCAACCGCGTTGTCATAATGCTTCCGCTTTTGGTCTATGAGGATATGTGGACACACTCTCCCGCTCGTTGCTATGCATCACCTAGGTGGATCTTGCATGTGCATAGGATTTTTTAAATTACTGCGTTCCCCAACAGAAAGCACTTCCATGACGCGGCATTTATCGTCATGGAAGTGGACACTTTTGTGATGATAATTTTGGTATTGCCATGGAACACTTCTATGACAACACATGTATGTATCTCGATTCTGTCATAAAATCGTCATCGATGTACATGCATGACAAAAAACGTGACCTATTGTGACAAACACGTATCATCACGGAAGTGGTTTTTTTTGTAGTGTGATGTTACTATCAAACTTGCTAATAGAGATACTATCACACCACTTGGGGTTGTTAGAGATGTTGAAGTCTTGTGTGGAAAGATAAAATATCCTACTGATTTTCCAGTTCTCGGTTCTCCATAAGATGCTTTTTGTCCCATTATTTTTGGTACGCCTTTCTTTAACACTGTTAAAGCTAAGATAGATTGCAAGAAAGAAACCGTCAGTGTTAATTTTGGTGATGTGTCTCATGAGTTTAATTTCTCTAGGTTTCGTAGGCAACCTCGTAATAAAGATTTGCCTAGTAAGGATGAAATAATTGGTCTTGCTTCCATTACCATACCTCCTATTGATCCGCTGGAACAATACTTGCTAAACCATGAAAATGATATGCACTTGCATGAAAGAAATAAAATAGATAAAATATTCTTTGAGCAACAACCTATTCTTGAACACAATTTGCCTGTTGAAACTCTAGGAGGTCCTCCTCCACCTAAGGGTGATCCTTTGTTTGAATTAGAGCAATTGTCTGATACTTTGAAATATGGTTACCTTGATGAAAAGAAGAAATATCATGTTATTATCAGTGCTAACCTCACAGAGCGTGAAGAAAAGATATTGTTAAAAAATTTGATGAAGCCCCGTGCTGCTATTGGATATAGTCTTGATGATCTTAAGGGCATTAGTTCCACTCTCTGTCAGCACTAGATTAATATGGAACTCGATGCTAAACCAATTGTTGATCACCAATGGCGATTAAATCCTAAGATGAAAGAAGTGGTGAGAACTGAAATACTAAAGCTTCTGGAAGCAGGTATAATTTATCCTATATTTGATAGTAGATGGGTAAGTCATGTAAATTGTGTTCCTAAGAATTGAGGCATTATTGTTGTTCCTAATGATAAAAATGAACTTATCACACAGAGAATCGTGACTGGCTATAGAATGGTAATTGATTTTAGAAAATTAAACAATGCCACTAGAGAAGATCATTACCCTTTGCCTTTTATTGATCAAATGTTAGAAAGATTGTCTAAGCACACACACTTTTGCTTTCTTGATGGATATTCCGGTTTCTCTCAAATACCTGTATCACAACCCGATCAAGAGAAACCCACCTTTACTTGTCCTGAACTTATGCTTATAGACATATGCCTTTTGGTTTATGTAACACACCTGCTACCTTTCAAAGATGTATGACTGCTATA
Source organism: Triticum aestivum (assembly GCF_018294505.1). Lineage (NCBI taxonomy): Eukaryota > Viridiplantae > Streptophyta > Magnoliopsida > Poales > Poaceae > Triticum > Triticum aestivum. The sequence goes on along the minus strand of NC_057814.1, from coordinate 475,148,537 downwards.
TTCTTTGACTTTTGTGAAAAGATTGTTGAGGTTTTCATGGATGATTTTTCCATTTACGGAACTTCTTTTGATGATTTCTTAAGCAACCTTGATCGAGTTTTGCAGAGATGTGAACAAACTAATCTTGTCTTGAATTGGGAGAAGTGCCACTTTATGGTGAATGAAGGTATTGTCTTGGGGCATAAAATTTCCGAATGAGGTATTGAGGTGGGAGAAGTGCCACTTTATTGGGAGAAGTGCCACTTTATGCAATTGAGAAAATGCCATGTCCTAAAGATATTAAAGGTATTCAAAGTTTCCTTGGTCATGCTGATTTCTATAGAAGGTTTATTAAAGACTTCTCTAAAATTTCTAGGCCTCTTACTAATCTCTTGCAAAAGGATGTTCCATTTGTTTTTTATGATGATTGTGGAGAAGCCTTTGAAACACTTAAGAAAGCCTTAAATTTTGCACCCATCGTTCAACCACCTGATTAGAACTTTCCTTTTGAAATTATGTGTGACACTAGTGACTATGCTATTGGTGCTGTTGTAAGACAAAGAGTTGATAAGAAACTAAATGTTATTCATTATGCTAATAAAACTCTAGATAGTGCTGAAAGAAATTATGGTACTACTGCGAAAGATTTCTAGCGGTTGTGTTTGCTTGTGATAAATTCAGATCTTACATTCTTGATTCTAAGTAATTGTTCACACCGATCATGCTGCTATTAAATACCTTATGGAAAAGAAGGATGCTAAGCCTAGACTCATTAGGTGGATTATTTTGCTACAAGAATTTGATTTACATCTCACTGATAGGAAGGGAGCTGAGAATCCCGTAGCTGATAACTTGTCTAGGTAGAAAATATCCTCGATGACCGACTACCTATTGATGACAGCTTCCCCGATGAACAACTAGCTGTCATAAATGCTTCTCATAATACCCCTTGCTATGCAGACTATGTTAATTATATTGTTGCTAAATTTATACCACCTAGTTTTACATACCAACAAAAGGAAAAAAATTCTTTGACTTAAGACATTACTTTTGGGATGACTCACATCTTTATAAATAAGGAGTGGATGGTATTATTAGACGTTGTATACCTGAGCATGAACAGGAACAAATCCTACGAAAATGTCACTCCGAAGCCTATGGAGGACATTATGCGGGAGATAGAACTGCACACAAGGTATTACAATATGGTTTTTATTGGCCCACTCTTTTCAAAGATGCTCGCAAGTTCGTTTTATCCTGTGATGAATATCAAAGAATTGGTAATATTGGTAAACGTCAGGTAACGCCTATGAATTATTCACTTGATATTGAACCATTTGATGTTTGGGGCTTTGATTATATGGGACATTTTCCTTCCTCTAATGGGTATACACATATTTTTGTTGTTGTTGTTGTTGTTGTTGTTGTTGTTGTTGATTATGTGGGTCCAGGCAATGATCATGACGATATCCAGGCAATGATCATTATATAGGCATCACGTCCAAGATTAGTAGACCGACTCCTACCTGCATCTACCACTACTAGGAAAAGGGCTATAGATGATATGGACACTAATGGCGCACCAGACATGTGGTGCGCCACTACTATATACTAATGGCGCACCATGTGTTGGTGCGCCATTAGTGTCCAAATACTAATGGCGCACCATATCCACGGTGCGCCACTAGTAACAATTTTTTTTATTTTTCTTTCAAAACTAGTAATGGCGCACCAGGGGATAGTGCGCCATTACTAGTTAAACTAGTAATGGCGCACCACATCCACGGTGCGCCGCTAGTAATTTTTTTCAATTTTTTTTAATTTTTTTTTCAAAACTAGTAATGGCGCACCAGGGGATAGTAGTAATGGCGCACCACATCCACGGTGCGCCACTAGTAATTTTTTTTTCAAATTTTTTTTATTTTTTTAAGTTAGTAATGGCACACCGTGGGAGTGGCGCGCCATTACTAGTTCAACTAGTAATGGCGCACCACTCCCACGGTGCGCCATTACTAACTTGACCCAAAAATTTCACCGAATGCACCCCCCCTGTGGACCGCCTTTTCAGTTTAAAAAAAAATAAAAGAAAATGATGGAAATGTCAAAAAAATAAAAGAAAATAAGTTTCCCATGTGATATGTGGTCTAGTTGTTGGGAAAATTTACAAATATGAATTTCGACTTTATTTGCAAAATCTCTCTGGAATTTGTAAAATGGGCATAACTTTTGCATACGAACTCGGATTAAAAAGTTTTTTATATGAAAAATCATCTACTCGAAAAGTTACATCTGAATTTAACCGGGGGAACCCCGTTAAACATTTTCAAAATCCTCAAAAACCTAAAAGGGAAAAAGTTACGGGGCTTTCAAGATCTAGAGGCAAAAAATTCAAAAAAATTCAAACTTACTAGTGGCGCACCGTTCTCTAGGTGCGCCACTAGTAACAGAAAAAAATTGGTTTTGAATTTTTTTGGGATTTTTTTTCAAAAAATGATACGTAATATGACCGGGAAGTTTGAAATATTTTTCAAAATTTCATCATACTCATGAACATGAACAAAGTCCTAGACATCAACAAGGTTTAATAGGATTGATATGGTAGATATATCAACAAGTGCCTGTTTAGTGAGGTGGTGCTGGGTTGGATAGAACTGTGAAGTTAAGCGTGCTCGGGCTGGAGTAGTCTGAGGATGGGTGACCTTCTGGGAAGTTTGACCACTTAGTGCGATTTGACTTGAGATTAAGCATATTGACCCGAGATTAAGCCATAGTGACCCGAGATTAAGAAAAAACAAAAAAAATTGAAAAAAAAATTCTGAATAAATATTTGAAAAAAAATTGTTACTAATGGCGCACTTCTATGTGGTGTGCCATTACTAAGTCAGATAGTAATGGCGCACCATGGGCTATACTAATGGCGCACTGCCTAGTGCGCCATTAGTATCTGGATACTAATGGCGCACCTGTGGTGCGCCATTAGTAAAAAATTCTAATGGCGTGGTGCTAGTGGCGCACCTGTAGTGCGCCATTAATAGGCAAAACAGGTGCGCCACTAGCAGGCCTTTTTCTAGTAGTGTACTACTATTACTCCACACATCATCTAGTGTATTAAGTTCATGGGAAAACGGAGTAATGCAATAAGAACGATGACATGATGTAGACAAGATCTATCTATGTAGAGATAGGCCCCATCGTTTTATCCTTAGTAGCAGTGATACATACGTGTCGGTTCCCCTTCTGTCACTGGGATCAAGCACTGTAAGATCGAACCCACTACAAAGCACCTCTTCCCATTGCAAGATAAATAGATCAAGTTGGCCAAACAAAACCCAAATATCAGAGAAGAAATACGAGGCTATAAGCAATGATGCATAAAAGAGATCAAAGAAACTCAAATACTTTCATGGATATAAAAAGGTATAACTGATCATAAACTCAAAGTTCATGATATCCCAACAAACACACCGCAAAAGAGTTACATCATGGGATTTTTATTTATGTGCCCTTGGTTCGTTAGTTCTACTAATTCATCCCCACGCTCTTAACTTTTGCTCACTTTTCCCCACTCCCTTGCCCGAAACCCTCAGAACTAGTCACAGCGGACGTTGCCGTCAGGTCAATGGCTTGACCGTTAACTCTGACTAGTGGGGCCGCGTAGGGCGGAGTCCACATTTTGACCGTTACGTGGTAACCAGTGGGGCCGCGAAACTGACACTCACAATAACCTGAATCAGATCTAGTCGCTTCTGCGTCGCCCCTCTGCCGTCGTCGTGCCGCCTCTGCCGCCATCGTGCCGCCTCCGCCGCACTCCTGCCACCTCCGCCACAGTCGTGCCGCCTCCGACGCATCTACCCTCTCTCCCCATCTAGGATTAGGAAGCGATGTCGGGGGGCGCCCCATCTGGCCCATCGACCGTGGAGATGATTGGGTCGAATCAGAGGCTGATAATTCATAGATTCCACCTGGGTAAGCATCGCTTTCCTCTTAAATTGATTAGGAGATTTGTAAATTAGGTTGTATTTGACCACCATTGGCGTGAATCAGCGCAATTTATCTGAAAATTTTGGCCTAACTGCGCCCTTTCTCTTATTTCAATCGAATAGGGTTGATCATGCACTTGCTTTTCGGCTGGCGGTTAGAATGGAAACTAGCGAGCTGCATGGAACTAAACCGTGTGTGATTTCTGGATTTTTCTATCCTAAAGTGGTAGAAACCAGCATTTTGTTCAGAGATTTCCGCGAGGCACTCTGTTGTGAGTATCCGTGGAGCCCTGCCGATGTTGTTGAGCTGAGATATTTCGACAGTACCGAGCAGAGATTTCTCCCATTAACTTGTGATGAGCATCTGGGATTGCTATTTAGTTTGAATGCTGACAGCTGTTTCGGTAAAATCCATATCGGTGTGCTTCAGGCACGCATTCCCGAAGGGTGTTCAGACATCATCTGTCTCTGCTAATAGCGAGCGTCCTCGCACTCCTTGTAGGTCGAGACCAAGTAAACCTAGTGGTTGTGAAAGCCACAACATGTCGGCTGCCGCTAATTCTGCCACTTCTCTTCTCCCTTCTGCATCTGATGTAGAAGTAGATGCAGAGCCTGACGAGGAAGTGCCTTGACATGATGATGAGGATGAGATTCTATTCCCTGAACTGGTAGATAGAGTCAGTCAACAGGCAGTGGAAGATGAATATGCAGAGGAGCCTAGCAGTCGTGCTAGATTTGATGACACTGATGATGAAGAGAGGGAGGAGAACATCGACTCCTTAGTTTTACAAGAATATGATGGTGAGGACATGCCAACAATTGAGTGGAACAGGGAGAATCCTGACCTTACTCCAGGAACCGTATTCGAATCGATGGTGGATTATCGTAATGCAGTGACTACATATTGCATTCTCACTGAAAACTCTTATGAGGTTGATAGGAGTGAGCCAGGAAGATTCACTATTCATTGCCCTTATGATAGGTGTAGGTGGAGGTTGCGTGCATCCACTATGCGAAAGAGCAAATTGATTCAGGTATTACAACTGAATATTGTTATCAGATTATTTATCCATTCTATATTCAGATCATGTGTACTGTTTCTTAATTGTATTTGACATCATTGTCATTTTGTTTCAGATAAAAAGCAACCCACACGGTCACACTTGCCCACCTGGAGGGGGAGGGGGAAAGGACAAATCTAAGCTTATAAAGACTAGGTGGGTGGCAGATGCAATCTTGGATTGGGTGAGGAAAACACCAACAATTGGTCCAACAACACTCCATGGGAAGCTATTTGAGAAGTACAAGATTAATGTACAATACATGAAGATTTTCTATGCTAAGGAAAGGGCTCTTGATAGGATTAATGGTCCATGGAATGAGAGTTTTCAGTTGCTTTACACCTTCAAAGCTGAAGTGGAGACGGCTAGTCCAGGGAGTGTTGTAGAGATTGACAAGCATATAGTTAAGTACAAATTAAAAGGGAAGGCAATAGAGAAGGAGTGCTTCAGGAGGGCTTTTGTTTGTTTCAAGGCTTGCTGGCTGGGGTTTCTGAATGGTTGTAGGCCCTATTTGGTTGTCGATGCGATTGCTTTGAATGGAAGATGGAGAGGCCAGCTAGCAGCAGCTTCTGCAGTTGATGGACACAACTGGCTATTCCCAGTTGCATTTGGTGTGTTGGAGGTAGAGAGTGAGGAGAGTTGGGTTTGGTTTCTGCTGCAGTTGCGCAACATTATAGGTACACCCTCAGGTTTAGTTATACACACAGATGCTTGCAAGGGTTTAGAAACTGCAGTAGAAATTGTATTCCCTGGAGTGGAACATAGGGAATGTATGCGACACCTAGCGCAAAATTTTAAAAAGAAATTTAAAGGCAAAGTTTATGATGAGAATCTATGGCCAGCATCATACACATGCAGCTTGAGGAAGCATGAGCACCATTTGAGAATGTTGTATGCTCATAATCCTTTGGTGAAGGAGTACATGGATGAACATCATGGAAAGCTGTGGTCAAGAAGCAAATTCAATGAAATCTGCAAAGTAGACTATGTGACCAGTAACCTCACTGAGTGTTTCAATGCAAAGTTCAAGTCAGTAAAAGGGCTTTTGTTGTGGAAAGCATTTGATAAGATCAGGCAGATGATCATGTAAAGATGGCTCTTCGTAAAAGAATTGCAGAAACACAATATGTTTGCCATCTTATGCTCCCATCTCTGATTAAGGCATTGCATGCCAAGGCAAGACGACTAAGAATGAAATGCATTCAACCGTCGACATACGAGGCTGAGGTGACATACACTGATATTAAAAATAGGGAATGGAGATATCCAGTGAAACTTGGAACCAATGAATGCAGCTGTAGGCAATGGCAGATCCACGGGAAGCCATGCATACATGCCCTACATCTCATGACTGTTATTGGAGGTGAAGATTGTGAAGTTGATCAGTATTGCTCTGAATATTTCTCTGTTGCCAAATTTAGGGCTGCTTATGCTGAAAATGTGCCTACACTCTTGGGAAAAGACCAATGGAACATAGTAGACCCAGGCTTCAAACTCCATACTCCTGTATTGACTAGACCACCAGGAAGACCAAGGAAAACAGGATAAGAGCTAGTGAAGAGGGTCGTGTAAAAAAGCAGCGTAAGTGCAAAAGATGTGGTATCTTAGGGCATATTGCTAGGTGTTGTACCAATCCAGTTGATGCATCATTTGGAGAAGAGGAACAATGGGCAGCAGCAAATGCAGAGGAGAATGCAGCAAGTTTAGAGGATAATGCAGCAGCAGAGGATAATGCAACAAGTTTAGAGAATGAAGCAACTGAAGTAGCAGCTTGGTATGTGTGCAATCTTTCCATTTTTTGCATTTGTTCTCTTTTTTATCGATGGCTAAGATTATTTCTGTTTAACCCAGCTCTAGGATAATTAGAGGTACAAGACAGAAAAGACCTAGAGAGGAAGAAACTTCGGTTGAACCATCATCTGATGCGGAATTTGAAACCATGGCTTACGAAGGTTTTGAAGCTATAAGAGAGGAGGAAGTTATTTTGTCTGAAGTTCCTTTAAAGATTAGTGAGCCCATAGATGACTGATAACTGGTCATCACTTGCTCGATCTGTCAAAGCTCAACAAAACTGCCACCACCAGAAGTGAAGATCAGAAGCAACAAGACAAAGCTTTGAAAAGCACAAAATATCCCAGCCAGGGAAACCAGAAGCAAGACGGTTAACACATCCCGGAACACAAGGAGCAAGGCAAAGATTTGAATTTGAACTTGAATGCAAGTCATATACATTGAACTTTAAAGATTTGTAATAAGGATTCTGTCATCAATTTGAAATACTGTGAAAACTTGTAAGGTGAAATAATTCTATATGTAAACTTTGAATTTGAACTACTGAGGCAAACTTTGAATTTTAGGCAAATTTTGAATTTGAACCAACACTTCAGTCCATTCCCCTGTGGTGTGAGTTGCACAGTTTGCTGAGCTATTATAAACGTTAGGGTGATCAATCCGATCTCTTTTGCGTCTACAAAACTTGTAGTCATGAGAAATGTGCTCCAAATGAGCTCCCAAGCTAGGGTAAACAGCCCCATTTGTAATCAAGTTTTTTTGGACCTACTTCAAATGAGCCAAATATTTTTTATTAACACCAAATCAATCTATATAGTGTAGATTCGAAGAATCACTATTTATTGAATAAATCTTTCTATTTTTATATTTTTTTCAAAAAAATATACTTTAATAGAAAAACCATTAAAAACCACATTTACCATATGAAAATGGAAAACTAAGTTCAGATCCTTCTTATTCACTTTGAAATCAAGCTTTGGTGATTTTTTTGATTTTTAAAAAATAATCAAAAACCGAAGGGAAACCCTACCTCCTCTCCTTGGTCTCTATGAAACATTGTACATGATAGCTCATATGTGTGAAGGTTTTTTCATGAAAATGTCCATAGACAAAGTTTATGATTTTTGGTTGGTAACATGTCACACAAGACAATATTGTGCGCAGGTTTTATATTTTTTTGATTTTTTTTAATTAATGGTGCTCATTTTACCTTGATCGTGCTAGCTAGGTTTTTTTTCTCTCTAAATGTACGTATACCAAGTTTGGTATTTTTCCTCGTTAGTGTGTCCTATAAAACGATGAACGGCGAAGGTTTCATATTTTTTCGATTTTTTTAAATTATTTATGCTCAGTCAAAGCCTTTGAAACCCGGTTGACCAGCTCAAAACCCCTCTAAACCCCGCGGGGTTTCGCTTAACCCTAGCTCTGAACGTCAGCCATCCGATCATACCCTAGCACCAAGCGAGAGCCCTCAGATGTGGTCTTCTAGAAGTAATTCCGAGGGCAGGCTGCGACCAGGCTCCGCGCCGTTGGATCACATGGACGGCTCCACATCGTTGGATCGTGGGGCGATCCGCGAGAGGCGATCCACGTGACTTGTTGGTTGTGCCTCCCCTTTCTTCGGGTACCCCTTTATTCTGGTGCTTATTCTGCAGCGACGAGAGGAGCCACTCCTCCTCTGCTACTTCTTCTCGGGCGACGAGAGGAGCCACTCCTCTGCTTCTTCTTCTCCGGTGACTTTGGGCGATATGTCGAGCTCCACTTCAGCCTCCCGCCCCTCGTGAACCTAGTATGGTCCACTTCCCATGGACCAATGTCCTGACTGCCCATGCAGCGCGCCACTGATACGGTTGACTTCGAAGGAGGTCAAGAATGGCAACTATGGGCGCGAGTTCGTGAAATGCGAGAGCAAGCCAGAGGGGCAGGTTAGATCTCATGATTTTCCTCTGATTTCTTTTTCTATTTGCTTTTAATTCTTTTTCAATCTGGGATTTAGGGTTCATTTGTTCGATTCAGATCGTGAAGAAATGCACACATTTTGAATGGCTGGATGACTATGTTAAGCGGATTCAATTCAATGGGGCCCCAACCCGGGAGCTCAATCTGCCGTCAGAAACAACAAATTTGGTCTCTAAAAGTGTTGCTCTGATAGTTGGGGATGCAGATCTGAAGGGGGAAATAAAGAAGATGAACAAGAACTTGAAGCAGATGATTCAATTGAACAAGCAGGCAAATCTGATAGCTTTAGGATTTTATCCCTTTTATTTTTGTGTAGTTGCTCTAGGATTTGCTTACTTGCTGGTCATCACTCGTTAGAGATGTTATTAGTGTGGTGTCATCTGCTCTAGGATTTGGTTAATTTGTGGATCATGTGCTCTACGATTTGCTTAAATTTGTGGATCATGTGCTCTATGCTCTGTGTTGCTTAATTTGTGGATCATGTGCTCTATGCTCTATGTTGCTTAATTTGTGGATCACGTCAGTTTCAGGTACCCATCAGTTTCGTCAGTTTTGTACACTTTCAGTTTCTTCAGTTCCGTCAGACAACACCGAATGCAGAAGAAAAAAAAACGTAGTTCTAGGGCCCAAATTGAAACTAAGCTCTGGTTGGGCCGTCTCATCGCGTTGAGTGTCGAAGGCCCACGCGCTGGCTCTGTTTTTACCTTGATTATTACCATGGTAAATCCATTTATTGCCATGCCGAACAAAAATAGTGCATGATGGTAAATCGATTTATTGTTGGACTTGCACATGTCAAATTTATTTGTACATATCATGGCAATTTCCTTCTGTATATAGCCTACGGCACAACACTTTCATTTTTTTGACATGCGGGTATTATAAACAAGTTTTTGTTGCAAGAAAAATATTGTATACACGATTTTTGTTTTGTTGTTTTATTAAGAACATGTCAGACTTAATTATGTAGATCATGATATCCATTTGAAACCACGTCTAAAATAAAGTCCGGTGGCACCATTAGCCAGCATATCCATCTAGAGAGCATGTCTAGGCTCGGCTATGGCACCATATCCATCTAGAGAGCTTGTCTACGGCTCGGCTACGGCACCATATCCATCAACCGATATCTCATGTAGCAAGCATACATCCATAACATAAAAAGTAGCAACCATAGCATACTTCTTACATAAAACATAGGGTACCCTAAACCATAGCATAGTCCACAAACTATTCAAAAAATTAGCTTGTTTTTGTTCATATAATATACGATAGGGCCACCAACAATTCAAAAAAATTAGCTTTTCTTCTTCTTTTCAACATCAACATGGCTCGTTTTTCTAGCTTTAGTTTCCTTTTTGACACTTCAACTACTCCATTATCCGCGCGTGCGAAAACTTGACCCTACTCTAAATGGGCGAAAACTTGACCCTACTCTAAATGGGTGAAAACTTGCTGGTTTTCATTGAGGAATACTCAATCATTGATTGGTTTAGCAGAAGGGCTCGTGTACGGCACCATATCCATCTAGCGATTTATCCCATGTCAAATAAGATAGAAATAGCAAGCAAAAACATTGATAACCAACGACATATCAAATAAGGGTAGCGTTTCTCAAAAAAAATCAAATAAGGGTAGCAAGCATAACAAAGTTCTTAGGGGATAACACGACAGAGATTAAAAGTTCACTGTATAATCAACGACATAATTAAGATAGAAATATATAAAAGATAAAAAGCCCTAACACCCTAGGGAAAGACAAGCTCATGATTGAGACCGGGACTTCATCACCATCTTCACTGCGCCTTCTCTTCACTGCTCCCTCTCCATGCCGTCCTGGCCGATGTAGTAGGGGAGGCTGTGCATACCATCGCGGGTGGGGAAGATGCAGTCGAAGTTTGTGAAGATGTTGTGGGTTGTGAATGCGATGAATTCGCATCCACACCAAAACACCTTGCCGAGGAGGTAGTACGCATCAAATCTGTTGGTGAAGGTGATGGTGAGCCCGGTCGACGGAGTCCTGGAGTTTGGACGCACTTCATCAAGTCGGAACTTCACCGGCGAGCCCGCCGGGAGGTGGGCGAAGCCCGCACGGAGGAACCACTTGGCAAACCCCCTTGCACCCCTCCAGCGTGAGAGCGCCCACACGCGGAGCGTCCTCTCCACGACGACGCCCGCCGGATAGCGTCTCTCCGGCACGGTCGATGGGAGCTCGAAGGTGGGGCCGTTGTACTGCATCCTCGCCTCGCATTGAGAGTGCTCTGGGTTTTGGTGAAGAAGAGAAGGGGGTGGCGCAAATGGATGTGTGGAGAATAGGTGGAGGGGTGGTGGTTTAAATAGGGAAAGGGGAAGGGAAGGGGAGTGGCACCGGCCGCGCTTTGGATTTGCTACGATCAAACGAGTCGCGTCGATCGATATGCCACTTTAATTTCCAACAGGTTTTAATTGCCACGTTGAATAGATGCAAGTGGACCGAAAAGTGTGAAACATTGCTCTACATCGAGGAGACACCCGTAGGAGATGATACGAACCAGCGGCAGGAACCGTCCCTGCGTCCGTGGCGGCTCACGTGAAAATGAGGCCGGTCAGCATCCATGGCGGCGCGCGTGAAAAAAGAGGCCGGTCAGCGCATCATGGCGGCGAGAGGCGGCGCATGCAGGTACGCTAGCTACGTGCATGCATGCAGGCTAGCTGGACATGTCGTGCATGCCTAACAGGCTTCTGTCGTTGCGGCGCGCGCATGACCCAGGTCTAACCACGGCCCAACGGGCTAACCGCGGCACTGTCCACCGCGACCCCACTCATCAGGTCCAACGGGCGACACAGTCAGCGCGGCCCCACTCGTCAGAGTTAACGGTCAAAGCACTGACCCGAGGGCATCCACCGTTTGTGACTAGTTCTGAGGGTTTCGGGCAAGGGAGTGGGGAAAAGAGAGCAAACGTTAAGAGCGTGGGGATGAATGAGTATGGCTAAGGAACCAGGGGCACAGATGTAAAAAACCCTTACATCATATGGATCTCCAAGAGACCATTGTATTGAGAATTCAGCGAGAGAGAGGAAGCCACTAGCTACTAACTACGGACCCGAAGGTCTACAAAGAACTATTCACGCATCATCGGAGAGGCACCAATGGAGGTGGCGAACCCCATCCTAGATGGTGTCTAGATTGGATCTGGTGGTTCTAGACTCTGCGACGGCTAGATCAATATTTCGTCGACTCCCCTAGGGTTTTGGGAATATTGGGGTATTTATAGAGAAAAGAGGAGGTCCGGGGGGCACCCGAGGTGGGCACAACTCACCAGGGCGCGCCTGGGCCTCCTGGCGCGCCCTGGTGGGTTGTGCTCTCCTCGGAGCACCCCACAGGCGCAGCCAGGGCCCATTACGTGTCTTTTGGTCCATAAAAAATCTCCGTAAAGTTTCGTTGCATTTGGACTCCTTCTGATATTGATTTCCTGCGATGTAAAAAACATGCAAAAAAACAGCAACTGGCACTTGGCACTATCTCGATAGGTTAGTACCAAAAAATGATATAAAATGTCTATAAAATGACTGTAAAACATCCAAGATTGATAATATAACAGCATGGAACAATACAAAATTATAGATACGTTGGAGACGTATCAGCATCCCCAAGCTTAACTCCTACTCATCCTCGAGTAGGTAAGTGATAAAAACATAATTTTTGATGTGGAATGCTGCCTAACATGTCATATCGTATTCTTTTCTTTATAGCATGGACATTTGGACTTTTATGTGATTCAAAGCAATAGTCTAGTTTTGACATGATAATTTAAATACTCAAGCATATCAACAAGCAACCATGTCTTTCAAAATATCAATGCTAAAATAAGTTATCCGTAGCCCATCATGCTCAACCATTGATCCATTCGTGAAACACACTCGCATATTAGCTACACCCAATACTTAAGTACGATCTTATTGCCTCCTAGTTGGTGCATTTATAAGAGAAGCTGGAGACTCAAATTCAAAATAAAAATTGCATAAAGTAAAAGAAAGGGCCTTCGCATAGGGAAGTAGGGATTTGTAGAGGTGCTAGAGCTCAAAGCGAAAAACTTAGAGATAAAAAAATTTTGGGAGGTGTATCCATCCCACCAACGAAAACGACTTCGAGTTCCCAACACTTTTCATGCTAGATATATCATAGGCGGTTCCCAAAAAGAAAATAAAGTTTATTCCTTTTTCCACCATACTTTCACTTTCCATGGCTAGCCGTATCCACGGTTGCCCTCCATACCAACACTTTCCATGGAATTTATTATTTGACAACATAAAGTAAATTCTTTTTTTCATTTCGGGACTAGGCATCCCTAAAACCTTTGCATTACTCTCGTGCAATGACAAGTGAATAAACACTCATCGTGAGAATAACACATCCAGCATGGAAAATATTAGCCACCCCTCACCGCTCCGCGAGCGAAACGAACACACAAAAGAGAAGTTTATTTTGAAATTTAGAGATGGCACATGCAAATTTTCTTAGAATGGAAAAAGAATACCGCATATAGGTAGATATAGTGGACTCATGTGGCAAAACTGGTTTAAAGGATTTTGGATGCACAAGTAGAGATCATACTTAGTGAAAAATGAAGGCTAGCAAAAGATTGAGAAGTAACCAACCAAGAAACGAATAATCTCATATGCAAGCATTAAGCATAATTAACACCGAATAATGCACCACAAGTAGGATATAATTTCATTGCATGACTATTGACTTTCGTGCTTGCATAGGGAATCACAAACCCTAACACCAATATTCTTACTAAAGCATAATTACTCATCAACACAACTCACATATCACATCATCATATCTCAAAACTATTACTAAGAATCAAGTTTATTTTGTCCAATGATCTTCATGGAAATTTTTATTATATCCTTCTTGGATATCTATCACTTTGGGACTAATTTTTATGTGTTGCTTTTCATAAGCTCAAACAAATATAAGTGAAGATCATGAGCATAACTTTTCTTTCTCTCAAAATAATTTAAATGAAGCAAGAGAGAATTTCTTGAAAATTTTACTGACTCTCAAATAAATCTAAGTGAAGTAAGAGAGCATTTCTTCAAAAATACTAAAGCACACCGTGCTCAAAAAGATATAAGTGAAGCACTAGAGCAAGTCCATTGCTCATAAAAATTTAAGTGAAGCATAGAGAGCAATTCTAACAAGTCATGACATAATTTTGGCTCTCTCAAATAGGTGTGTCCAGCAAGGGATCAACACTTAAAACAGAAAATAAAACAAGCAAATACTCATATCATACAAGACGCTCCAGGTAAAACACATAGTATGTGACGAATAAAAACATAGCTTCGAGTAAAATACTGATGGTTGTTAGAAGAAAGAGGGGATGCCACTCGGGGGCATCCCCAAGCTTAGTTGGTTGCTCATTTTTGGATAATAGCTTGGGATGCCGGGGCATCCCCAAGCTTAGGCTCTTCTATCCTTTATTCCTTCATACATCGTAAGATAACCCAAAACTTGAAAACTTCAATCACACAAAACTCAACAAAACCTTCATGAGATCCTTTAGTATAAGAAAGCAAACCACTACTATAAGTATTGTATCAAATCAAATCATATTTTGTTTTTGCATTATATCTACTGTATTCCAACTTTTCTATGGCAAAAACTCATCAAAGAAAACCATAGAGCCATCAAAACAAGCACACAACGCAAGGAAAACAGAATCTGTCAAAACAGAACAGTCTGTAGCAATCTGACTATTTCGAATACTTCTGTAACTCCAAAAATTCTGAAACATTAGGATGACCAGGGTAATTTGTATATTAATATTCTGTAAAAAGAATCAGGGAAAAAGCACTTTTTTGTGATTTATGAAAATTATTTTCGTGAGTGCAAAACTTTCTATTTTTTAGCAAGATCAAACAACTATCACCCAAGAAGATCCTAAAGGCTTCACTTGGCACAAACACAAATTAAAACACAAAAAACACAATCATAACAGTAGCATAATTGTGCAAACACTCAAGAACAGAAAGCAAAAACAAAAAAATAAATATTATTCATTGGGTTGCCTCCCAACAAACGCTATTGTTTCAATGATGCTGACAAGAAAGATAATAATTGAAACAAAGAGAGCATCATGTAGCATGTGACAAACATATTTAAGTCTAACATACTTCCTATGCATAGGAATTTTATAGGCAAACAAATTGTCAATACAAGACATATCTAACATATGCATGGAAGAAGAAAGAAACAATAGCAATCTCAACATGAAGAGAGGTAATTTAGTAACACAAAGATTTCTATAACCATATTTCCCTCTCTCATAATAATTACATGTGGGATCATATTCAAACTCAATAATATAGCTATCACATAACATATTCTCTACATGATCCACATGCATGCAAAGTTGACACTCTTCCAAAATAGTGGGATTATTTTTACCTAGAGTTGACACTCTTCCGAACCCACTTTCAATATTGTTGCAAACATATTCATCATGAGGCTTAAATAAACTATCAAGATCATAAGAATCATTATCACCCCAATCATGATCATTGCAATAAGTAGTGGACATAGCAATATTACCATCCCCAAGCTTGGGGTTTTGCATATTATTAGCACTATTGACATTAATAGAATTTATAAAAATATCATTGCAATCATGCTTTTCATTCAAGGAGCTATCATGAATCACTTTAGAAATTCCTTCGTTTAACACTTCATCACAATTTTCAGATTCATAAATCTCAGGCAAAACTTCATAAAGATAATCTAGTGAACTCAATTCACTAGCAATTGGTTCATCATAATTGGATCTTTTGAAAAGATTAGAAAGTGGACGAGGATCCATACCAATAGATTTTTAGCAAGCAAATATGCAAGCAAATAAAAGGCACATGGTAACACAAGCAAACATAGCAAACAAGAGATCTGACGAGAAACAGCGAACGAAAAAGAGGGCGAATAAAACGTCAAATTTTTGTGAAGTGGGGGAGAGGAAAACGAGAGGGAAATGGCAAATAATGTAAATCGCGAGGAGATGAGATTTGTGATTAGGAACCTAGTATATGTTGAAGATCCTCCCCGGCAACGGCGCCAAAAATTCTTTTTGATGTCGGCTAGGACTACGTCGGTATTTCCCCAAAGAGGAAGGGATGATGCAGCACAGCGACGGTAGGTATTTCCCTCAGTGAAGAAACCAAGGTTATCGAACCAGTAGCAGAACTAAGCAACACAACGTAAACAGCCCCTACACACAGATAAAAAATCCTCGCAACTCAACGTGTAAAAGGGGTTGTCAATCCCTTTCGGGTAGCGGCGCCCCAAGATGAGCAAACGGACATGAGCAAATTTTAGTATATTGATAGATCGAACGCCAAACAAAATAAATAAGAATAAATTGCAGCAAGGTATTTTTGTATTTTTAGTTTAATAGATCTGAAAATAAATGCAAAGGAAAAGTAGATCGCAAAGGCAAATATATGACAAAGAGACCCAGGGGCCGTAGGTTTCACTAGTGGCTTCTCTCGAGAAAAATAGCAAACGGTGGGTAAAGAAATTACTGTTGGGCAATTGATAGAACTTCAAATAATCATGACGATATCCAGGCAATGATCATTATATAGGCATCACGTCCAAGATTAGTAAACCGACTCCTGCCTGCATCTACTACTATTACTCCACACATCGACCGCTATCCAGAATGCATCTAGTGTATTAAGTTCATGGAAAACGGAGTAATACAATAAGAATGATGACATGATGTAGACAAGATCTATCTATGTAGAGATAGACCCCATCGTTTTATCCTTAGTAGCAATGATACATACATGTCGGTTCCCCTTCTGTCACTGGGATCAAGCACCGTAAGATCGAACCCACTACAAAGCACCTCTTCCCATTGCAAGATAAATAGATCAAGTTGGCCAAACAAAACCCAAGTATCGGAGAAGAAATACGAGGCTATAAGCAATCATGCATAAAAGAGATCAGAGAAACTCAAATACTTTCATGGATATAAAAAGATATAACTAATCATAAACTCAAAGTTCATCAGATCCCAACAAACACACCGCAAAAGAGTTACATCATATGGATCTCCAAGAGACCATTGTATTGAGAATTCAGCGAGAGGGAGGAAACCATCTAGCTACTAACTACGGACCCGAAGGTCTACAAAGAACTACTCATGCATCATCGGAGAGGCGCCAATGGAGGTAGTGAACCCCATCCGAGATGGTGTCTAGATTGTATCTGATGGTTCTGGACTCTGTGGCGGCTAGATCAATATTTCGTCGACACCCCTAGGGTTTTGGGAATATTGGGGTATTTATACAGCAAAGAGCTGGTCCGGGGGCACCCGAGGTGGGCACAACCCACCAGGGCGCGTCTGGGCCTCCTGGCGCGCCCTGGTGGGTTGTGTACCCCCCCCAGGCGCAGCCAGGGCCCATTATGTGTCTTTTGGTCCATAAAAATCTCCGTAAAGTTTCGTTGCATTGGACTCCGTCTGATATTGATTTCCTGCGATGTAAAAAACATGCAAAAAAACAGCAACTGGCACTTGGCACTATGTCAATAGGTTAGTACCAAAAAATGATATAAAATGACTATAAAATGACTGTACAACATCCAAGATTGATAATATAACAGCATGGAACAATCAAAAATTATAGATACGTTGGGGACGTATCAGGCGCCCCCCTGTCTTACCGCTGCCTCGTGGAGCCCCTTGACGTGAGACCGACGCCAAAAATTCCTATGAATCACAAAAACCCCAGAAAGAAACCTAGATTGGGAGTTCGTCACCGCAAGCCTCTGTAGCCACGAAAAACCAATCGGGAGCTCGTTCCGACACCCTGTCGGAGGGGGAAACCATCATCGGTGGCCATCTTCATCATCCCAGCGGCCTCCATTACAAGGAGGGAGTAGTTCACCCTCGGGGTTGAGGGTATGTACCAATAGCTATGTGTTTGATCTCTCTCTCTCTCTCTCTCTCTCTCTCTCTCTCTCTCGTGTTCTTGATATGGCACGATCTTGATGTACCGCGACCTTTGTTACTATAGGTTGATCATATGGTGTTTCTCCCCCTCTACCTTCTAGTGATGAATTGAGTTTTACCTTTGAGGTTTCACTATTATCGGATTGAATACTATTATGGATTTGAGAACACTTGATGTATGTCTTGCGTGGGATACCCGTGGTGACAATGGGGTGTTCTATTGATTCACTTGATGTATGTTTTGGCACTCAACTCGCAGATTCCCGAGGTGACATTGGGGTAATCTATGCATAGGGGTTGATGCACGTTTTCGTCCTTGTTTCTTCTATAGGAGTATTGGGGAACTCTTTGAGGTTCTTTGTGTTGGATTGAATATTATGAATCTGAAGTTGTTTGATGCATATCATATAATTGACCCACAGATACTTGTGGTGATATTGGAGTATCTAGGTGGCATTAGGGTTGATTGCTGTGTGTCGTATGGTGTTATTTTACTACGAACTCTAGGGTTGTTTGTGACACTTATAGGAATAGCTCAATGGATTGATCGGAAAGAATAATTTTGAGGTGGTTTCGTACCCTACAAGCAATTTCATCTTATGTTCTCCGCGATAGGAACTTTGGAGTGACTTTTGTCGCACGTTGAGGGATTGCCATATGATCTAATTATGTTATCATTGTTAAGAGAACTTGCACTAGTGAGAGTATGAACCCTAGGCCTTGTTTCCAAGCATTGCAATACCCTTTTTGGTCACTTTTATCACTAGTTTCCTTGCTATTTTTATATTTATAGATTACAAAAACCTATATCTACCATCCATATTACACGTGTATCACCATCTCTTCGCCGAGCTAGTGCACCTATACAATTTACCATTGTATTGGGTGTGTTGGGGACACAAGAGACTCTTTGTTATTTGGTTGCAGGGTTGTTTGAGAGAGGACCATCTTCATCCTACGCCTCCCACGGATTGATAAACCTTAGGTCATCCACTTGAGGGAAATTTGCTACTGTCCTACAAAACTCTGCGCTTGGAGGCCCAACACGAGTCTACAAGAAGAAGGTTGCATAGTAGACATCATTGGACAAGGAAGACAACGTAATGATTTATGTTTGTTCATATTCACATAGAAGTTATATTGTCATAGATCCTCCAACATGTGGTGCTTGCCCAATATCTTTGCTAGCCAAAAATCCGCACTAAGTAGAGATACTACTTGTGCATCCAAAAACCTTAAACCCAAATTCATTTCGAGAGTCCACCATACCTACCTATGGATTGAATAAGATGCTTCAACTAAGTTGTCATCGATGCAAAAGGCAATAAAAATTGCTTCTAAATATTATTGATCTTTTAATGTAAGGAAAAAACAAGCGTTGTACGAACTTTTGATGACAAAGCAATAAAAGCGACGGACTGCATAATAAAGGTTGCTATCATAAGGGGCAATATAACGTGGCATTCTTTTGCATTAAGAGATTGTGCATCCAAAAACAAAAAGCGCATGGCAACCTCTGCTTCCTCTGCATAGTAGACATCACCCTTGAGGTGAATTAGTTGGCAGGCGAAACTATAAGCCCCTATATTTCTATGTGTCTGACTGAAACTTTTTGCTCTATATATGGTGTTAGTGTTAGAAATCATAGAAGACTAAATGATGGTTAAGTATGTGGACTTGCTAAAAAGCTCTAACATGAGACCCTTCCTAAAAATATGATGAATTGTAATTGCATTGTTGATTGAGAACATAGTTTGTTAGTTTTCAAGAAAGTTTAGGCTGTATACTTCGATGTTGTGATGAATTGTTACTTGCTCATGAGAAGTTTTATTACAAAGTTTATTGTTGTTATAATAATGATCATGATGTTACTATGTCCGTATTTTATTTTTGTCGACACCTCTCTCTCTAAACATGTGGACATGATTTTCGATATCGGCTTTTCAAGCGAGGTCTAAGCTTGGGGGAGTTGATACGTCCATTTTGCATCATGTTTTCCTACTATAATTTATAGTGTTTTTATGCATTATAACACTTTGTGGAGTAATTCTAATGCCTTTTCTCTCATAATATGCAAGGTTTGCACAAAGAGGGAGATTACCAACAGCTGGAATTCTGGACCTAAAAAAGCTCGTCAGAGATACCTATTCTACACATCTCCAAATGAGCTGAAATTTTACGGAGATTTATTTTGGAATATATTAAAAATATTGGAGAAAAGAAATGCCAGAGGAGGCCGCCCAGGTGCCCACTAGGCATCAGCGCGTGCCTACCCCCTGGCGTGCCCTGGTGGTAGTGGGCTCCCAGGCCCACTTCCGGTGCCCATCTTATGGCACATAAGGTCATTTGCCCTAGAAAAAATAAGGAGAAGACTTTTGGGATGGAGCACCGCTGTCTCGAGGAGGAACTTGGGCAGAAGCATTTTTTGCCCTCTGGCTGAGCGATTTTGCCAGGGGAACCTCCCTTCGGGAGGGGGAAATTGAAGCCATCATCATCACCAACAACCCTCACATCTTGGGGAGGCCAATCTTCATCAACATCTTCAACAACACCATCTCCTCTCAAACCCTAGTTCCTCTCTTGTGTTCAATCTTTGTATCAAAACCTCAGATTGGTACATGTGGGTGACTAGTAGTGTTGATTACATCTTGTAGTTGATGCTAGATGGTTTATTTGGTGGAAGATTATATGTTCAGATCCATTGTGCTATTTATTACTCCTCTAATCTTGAGCATGAATATGATTTGTGATTAGTTGCTTTATTTCTTGAGGACATGGGAGAAGTCTTGTCATAAGTAATCATGTGAATTTGATATTCATTCGATATTTTCATGATATGTATGTTGTGATTCCCTTAGTGGTGTTATGTGAATGTCGACTACATGAAACTTCACCATATTTGGGCCTAAGGGAATGCATTCTGGAGTAGTTATTAGATGATGGGTTGCTAGAGTAACGGAAGCTTATACCCTAGTTTATACGCTATTCCGTAAGGGGCAGATTTGGATCCATATGTTTAATGCTATGGTTAGATTTTATCTTAATTCTTCTTTCGTAGTTGTGGATGCTTGCGAGAGGGGTTAATCATAAGTGGGAGACTTGTCCAAGTAAGAATAGCACCCAAGCACCAGTCCACCCACATATCAAATTATCAAAGTAGCGAATGCAAATCAAACCAACATGATGAAAGTGACTAGATGAAATTAACTTGTGTCCTCAAGAACGCTTTGCTTATTATAAGAGATCGTTCCGGCATGTCCTTTGCTACAAAAAGGATTGGGCTACCTTGCTGCACGTTTGTTACCATTACTATTACTTGCTCGTTACAAATTATCTTGCTATAAAACTACTTGTTACCGACAATTTCTGTGATTGCTGAAATTACCTTGCTGAAAACCCTTGTCATTTCCTTCTGCTCCTTGTTGGGTTCGACACTCTTACTTATTGAAAGGACTACGATTGATCCCCTATACTTGTGGGTCATCAATGCTTGATGTGCGAGCCAATATGTGAGACAAGTATGTAAAATATGCACGAGAGAGACTTATGGCACAATGATGATAGCAAGATGATTGCACGCTAAATGTAACTATACAGAGTAAGCGTATCACTAAGGTGCACAAAGAGCGTGGCCCGACAATTCTCAACTCGCTAGTCTCGATGGGTAAGTGATGCAAAATGGCTCGAGGATATCAATGCAATGGTAAAGGAAATGTACAAGATGTCATCAAGGTTACCGTCCTTGCTTACGGTTGCTACGAAGATGAGGTGGTCGGTGTCGATGTCAAGTCCATGGCGATGTTGATGTCAAACCGTCCCTAATTAGCCGAAACACCTTAGGAAACAGAAACTACAACTCAAAATCTAAAACAAAAATCGGTGGTAGTGGAAGTATATGTATGTGGGCGAAGTGTGGTAATGCGGAAGACAAATGGTGGTGTATGGAGTGGAAAATAGAACCAAAAGTGCGATGAAAACCTCTCTTTTGAGGTCGTGCGCATGGGGTAGAGCCCCGTGTGCATGGGGTCCCGTGGGTACAGGGTATCGGGGCCCGTGCACATGGGGTATTCCGCCTGCGCAAGGATAGCCCTAAATCCATGGTAAATCAAAAAAATCAAGGGAATTGACGGTGGGGAAGGTTGGGGATGGTGGGGAGGGGTAGATCCAGTTGACAAACAACAAGTTCGTGGACCAAATCAACAAAATCTCACAAGATCCAACAAATTACTTTTTTTGCTAGGGCTATTTTTGTGGGGATTTTCGAATTGGGACAAAAAGAAACAAAATTAGGCTAGAATATGGGGGGTAGGGACTCCAAATGTGAACCAGCCTTGCTCATGATACCAAGATGTTGTAGGGTGGAACCCTAATCTGTTATCTTTTCACACTTGGAGGGGGCAAATTGAAGAATATCAAGAGAAATCACTCAAACAAAAACCCATTTACACATCCACTAGAATAGCATAGTTAAGATCCACAAGCATAACATGATCAATCAAAGGAAAATAGGCACAAAGGTAAGTTCTTGTCAAATCCAAAGAGATGACGTCTTGATGATCTAGAGAGATCCTTCTCCATTAGGAGGTCTTGATGATCCTATGATGGGGATCCTTCTCCCTTACAAGGTCTTGATTCACCAAGATGGTGGTACAAGGAGCAAACCTCTCTCTAGTAATCTCAAATACTTTGCTAACCCTAACAAATGGCCTAGGCATGCATTATATAGGTGGCTGGAGGTGAGGGACGAGTGGAAGGGCAAAACAGGACATCCACGGCCGTCTTCTTGGGAGGGTCGTGCGCACGGGCTAAGTAGGCCCCGTGCGCATGGCGGTCCTATGGGCACGGTACACGCCCGTGCGCATGGGGGGCTACAGCAGCGATGCCCATGGGCATGGGGTCTGGGGCCTCGTGTGCACGGGGTGTGTGCTTTCACTTCCAGTAGCCTTCTGGGTGGCCCGTGGGCACGGGGTCAGTGAGGCCCGTGCGCACAAGGTCGCCTGGAAGTGTCTGCCTTCTTCATGTTGGTGGTCTCCGTCTTCTTTGTGGCATTCCCGTCCTTCTTCTTAGACTTGGTGAGGCTCCTTAGATCCTTGGTGGGGTCGTCCTCAGACCTAATGATGCACAAGGTTTCGTCATGAGGTAGCATCCAAGTTCCATTTACATCCATGTCAAACTCGAAGAGGAGTGAGTTAACCTCGTTTTCAATGTCGTGTGCGCGAGCTCTTGTCATGAGTCCACTTGATGCTTGATGAGTAGGTGTGGTTTCTATGGGGATGACTGAAGGATGCTCTGCATCAGATGGGATCCCTTAGTCTAGGACACCGTCACCCACCACCGTCATGTTTGGCGGTGGACTAGAGGGTCAAATCATGAACTGACCTTCTGTGATAAGGTCAAAGCTAGGATTTTCGTTGTAAGCTAAAGAAAATGATTTTTTTCATGATTTTGCAAAAATGAACAATGCATGTATTCTCACTACTTATAAGTCACCATTTTTATAATTTTGTGTAGCTCACATATTTACTTATTTCATCACCAAACATTACACATCCAATTAGTAAGCAAGTTGTTGTCATCATTTTTCTTAGATTTTATTTCTTTGTCATTTTAGTTCCCTTAATTCATTCGATCTGAGAATAATTTTTGTTTTGATTATTTTGATGTGAAAATGATACAAATCTGTTGTAAAAGTTTACTAGAAACACAAAACACCTCAAATATAAAGAAAAATGCATCGAGCTCCCATACCATGGAACCGTCACTACTGGCGTGAGGACGAGCCGTTGTGGCCGCTCCCCTACCAAAGCCGATTTGACCTTGTTGATGACATCAGGAAGTATTTGTGAAAGTTCCCTTAAGGACCATTGCCCTGGAGCCACTATCATCGCAGTTAGAGCATCTACAACCGGACTTGGCAAATCTGCCCCCGTATACGTCCGCGGACGCGCCCGGGCACGCCCGCGGGCGCATCCGGACGACCCCTCATATTTTCCTCCTGGCATCCACATATCTTAAATCCATGCAAATCCATGCACATTGATTATAAAAGAAAATATCGCACGTAAATAACAAATGCTGGTACGGAGCATGGATAGTGTTTACATAAATTATATTTTAAGTACTCAACTCAAGCATTAGCTCCTTGGTTGCCATTGTGGGTCCACATGTGCTCCACAAGATCATTGAGTAGCTGCATGTGCACCTGATGATCTCGAAGATTCAGATGCATCTGCAGAAAGTTCATAAGCTGAGCCGCATCTTGATCTTCCGGAATTTCAACCTGTTCTCCAGGTGCTTCAAAATCATGGGTTTGGGCTACACCATCACCCTCATCCTCGATAATATTGTGCAGAATAACGCAACATGTCATCAGCTGCCACAAAGTTTCTGACTCCCACATCATTGCAGTGCTCCGCATAATTCTCCAACGAGCTTGAAGCACACCAAATGCCCTCTCCACAGCCTTCCTAGCCGCTTCCTGCATTGTTGCAAAGTGGCTCCGTTTATTGCCATGTGGTTCAGATACAGTCTTCACGAACGCCGCCCACTGCGGATAGATACCATCGGCAAGATAGTATCCCATGTTGTACTCTAGGACGTTGACAGTGTAGTTGCATGGCGGTGATTCCCCACTGCAAAGCCTCCTGAACACCGGAGATCGTTGAAGCACGTTGATGTCATTGTGAGACCCCGATATTCCAAAGAAAGCATGCCAAATGCGTAAGTCATGTGATGCCACCGCCTCTAGTATGATGGTGGCCTCTCTTGTGTGACCTTGATACATTCCTCCAAAACCTTTGGGGCAGTTCTTCCATTTCCAATGCATGCAATCAATTGATCTAAGCATTCCTGGAAACCCCCTTGCCTCTCCAATAGCCACAACTTCTCTGTGTCCTGCGCATTTAGTTCTCTGAGATACTCAAGTCCAAACACCCCACCACGACGCGAGCAAACATGGCATTAGTCTTCAACCACATGCTCTCCCCCATGCTGACCATCTTACCAATGGCATCGGTAGCAGTACCAAGTGCAAGCATCCTCAGAGCAATCGTGCACTTCCGCTTGGCAAAGAAAGAGAGTTGTCCACAGAAATCCCTTGTGAGCTTGAAGTAGTCGTCTTGTGCCTCCACTTCATCCACAATGCGTAAAAATAATGATTTCCACATGCAAAAACGGCGACGAAACCATGGATCATCAGGGAAAGTAGGATTGGGAGCAAAGTAGTCCATATGCAGTAGTTTTGCTTCGTACACCCTATCCCGGTTGATCACTCTTCTCCCTTTGATTGAGCCCTTGAAGTTGAGAATATGCTCCACTTGCCGCACCATTTCCTCTTTGGTATGTCTCCAACGTATCTATAATTTATGAAGTATTCATGCCATGTTTACAACAATGTTATATGGTTATGGTATGATTTGATTAGAACTAACCCGGACTAACGCTGCCTTCAGCAGAACTACCGTGGTGTCATTTTTTGTGCAGAAATAAAAGTTCTCGGAATGGGCTGAAAATTTACGGTGATCTTTTATGGACCAAAAGAGACCCCCGAAGCACTGAAGCTGGGCCAGGAAGTGACCTAGGTGGCCACAAGCCGCCAGGGCGCGCCCCTACGGCTTGTGGGCCCCTCGGGCACCACTTTGACATAATCAAGACGCCAAAAATTCTTATAAATCCTCAAACCTCCAAAAAGAACCCTAGATCGGAAGTTTCGCCGCCGCAAGCCTCTGTAGCCACGAAAAATCAATCTAGGCCCTCTCCCGCACCCTGCCGGAGGGGGCCATGATCACCGAAGTCTATGGAGGAGGAAGCCAGAGGGGGCCATCATCACCATGGAGGCCAAGGACCAGAGGGAGAACCTCTCCCCATCTAGGGGGGGCATGGAGGAGGAAGCACAAGGGGGAGATTCTTCCCCTCCTCTCTCTCGATGGCGTCGGAGTGCCGTCAGGGGAATCATCGCCGCGGTGATCGTCTTCATCAACATCACCATCCTCATCACCTTCCTGATCTCTTTTAAGCGGTCCACTCTCCCGCACCCCGCTGTAGTCCCCTACTTGAACATGGTGCTTTATGCCATATATTATGATCCAATGATGTGTTGCCATCCTATGATGTTTTGAGTAGATTTCTTTTGTCTTTTGGGTTGATTGATGATCTAGATTGGTTTGAGTTGTATGTTTTATTTTGGTGTTGTCCTATGGTGCCCTCCGTGCCGTGCACACGTGAGGGATTCCCGCTGTAGGTTGTTGCAATACGTTCATGATTCGCTTATAGTGGGTTGCTAGAGTGACAGAAGCTTAAACCCAAGTAAGGGGGTTGTTGCGTATGGGATAAAGGGGACTTGATACTTTAATGCTATGGTTGGGTTTTACCTTAATGATCTTTAGTAGTTGCGGATGCTTGCTAGAGTTCCAATCATAAATGCATATGATCCAAGTAGAGAAAGTATGTTAGCTTATGCCTCTCCCTCATATAAAATTGCAATAATGATTACCGATCTTGTTAACAATTCCCTAGGACAATTTCGCACACCGACCCATCATTATTCCACACTTGCTATTTATAATATATTGTAACATATTCTAACTTTATGATAACATCACCTATTTTTATATTTTAGTTCTCTGATATCAAGCAAAGCTATCCTCTTCATACCCACAACGTAGTTTTATTTTTCGTTTCTAGATGGAAGCAAACGTTCGGTGTACATAGAGTCGTATCAGTGGCAGATAGGACTTGAGAGAATATTAATCTTACCTTTAGCTCCTTGTGGGATCAACACTCCATACTTATCACTTTCACCTTTGGAAATTGCTACGATGATTCCTTGCACTTGGGGATTATCACTCCTGCATGCTCATGAGCATGATCATGTCCACTTCTTCGTCCGAATCCAAGGAATCGAAGAACTCATCTTGAATCATTTGATCAAGCTCCATCGGTCCATACTCCTCGTCCGATGAACCATCGGAATCCATCGTTTTCCCTAATGAAATCACAAAAAATCTGGTCGGACAATGTGCCGAACACATCAAGCACAAGGCGGAGCCAGAGAGTTGCCGGACGTACCGCGGTGGCGTCTGGGCCGGCGACGACGTCCCCCGCGACGAGGACGGGATAGAGTAGTGTTTTGCCGGAGTTGGCGGCGCAGAGGCTAGGAACAGCTATGGAGCGCGCGTGGCTGCGGAGCTGCGAGACGGACGTCGCAGAGGAGGAAGAAGAGAGGAGATAGCAAATGGATCCGGCAGGTCTTGGGAGTGGATTTGGTGCAATTTGAGGTGGGGTTGGGCTGTCAGGTCCGACGTGGCGAGCGTGCCTGGGCGCCCCCATATCCGCCCCATATTTCTGCTGGATATGAGGGGTGCCGGTCAGCCCGGGCATTTGAAGGCCGTTTTGAGGTGCCCGCCTGGGTCAAAATTTTACGACCGGACAGTGATCGGGCCAACCGCCCGGGCGTATGAGGCGGATTTGAGGCGCCCGGCTGTAGATGCCCTTAAACCCTTGAATAGATCTGAAGTACTTGACACCAAATCTAACCATCATGCACGGACGACGAGAAAAATCTAACCTCTACGTCCCAAGGAGACAACAGTAATGTAATCTACGTCCGAGCTCCGTCGACTACGTCTATACGAATGAGCTCGATAAGGATCAAAACTTGCAGGAAAACTCGAATAAAAAGCGCCACGACCTGCCTAAACTTCGCACCTACTGTCGGTGTCAAAACCGGCGGATCTCTGGTAGGGGGTCCCGAACTGTGTGTCTAAGGTCGATGGTAACAGGAGACGGGGGACACGATATTTACCCAGGTTCGGGCCCTCTCTATGGAGGTAATACCCTACTTCCTGCTTGATTGATCTTGATGAATATGAGTATTACAAGAGTTGATCTACCACGAGATTGTAATGGCGAAAACCCTAGAAGTCTAGCCTGTATGATTATGATCATCACTATGGACTAAGCCCTCCGGTTTATATAGACACCGGAGGGGACTAGGGTTGTACAAAGTCGGTTACAGAGAAAGGAATCTTCATATCCGGGCGCCAAGCTTGCCTTCCACGCCAAGGAGAGTCCCATCCGGACACGGGTGAGAGTCTTCGGTCTTGTATCTTCACAGCCCATCAGTCCGGCCCATGTCCAACAGGCCGGACGCCCGAGGACCCCTTAGTCCAGGACTCCCTCAGTAGCCCCCGAACAAGGCTTTCAATGATGATGTGTCCGACGCGCAGATTGTCTTCGGCATTGCAAGGTGGGTTCCTCCTCTAATGATTTCAAGGACCTGTATTCGGCCTTCCATTTAACGTCATTCCCATCGGCTTCTGTGCATCCATAGCTTCAGCTTCCACGCGTCGAGCGAATATGAGAGGTCAGGGTATTTTTTGCATATAACACCCCGGTCATGTAAGAAAGGTGTCTATTTAAAGGGATTGGATCTCAGATCCGTTCCACATCATGCCGAAAATCCTCAGAGCTTGCTAGGAGAGACCACTCCAACATGGCTAGCACTCCCAGTTCTTCCTCCCATCCCCACGACCCTAAAAAAGGCGATTGGGAGAGATGTTCCGTATCCCATGATCAGCTAGTGAAGCTGCAAACACAGGGATTTCTTCCCCCCGCGGATCTAGTCCCCGTTCGAGCAGGATTGACTTCCTTCAAAGGTGGGGCTCAGGCTGAGAATTTCCCCAATCCATCCACAGGGGAACAAGCGTGCTTCATTCCCTTCCTGCTAAGAGGCGTCGGATTTCCAATCCATCCGTTCCTCCGAGGACTTCTGGAGTATTATGGCCTCCGACTTCACAATTTCACTCTTGCCTCCATCCTACACATCGCGGGTTAAGTCTCTCTTTGTGAGCTATTTCTGGGCTGTGAGGCCCATTTTGAATTATGGAGGAAGTTATTTTGCCTCGTCCCTCGTAATCAAGAGGGATCAATATTTGAAGTGGGTGGAGCCGAGGTATGGCGTATCGCCGGGGCCGGATACCTGTCCGGCGCGCCGAAGAAGGCATCCAAAGAGTGGCCTTCCGAATGGTTTTATATCGAGGACGTCGCCCTTCCTGGCCCAGTCCAAATGGGTCTGCCCGAATTTTCAAGCGCTCTGTTGAAGAAACACCATAGCTGGCGCCCGCGGAGCCTCGAGGAGGAAGACAGCGCGAAAGTCCGTCAATTGATGGGCAAGATAAAGACGCTCGCCCAGTCCGGATTATCAATAGTCGAGGTAATGGCGACCTCCATAGCGCGGGGGGTTCAGCCACTCCAATACAGAGGGCTTCCCATGTGGCACTATAATGGGGAGGACGATGCCTCCCGCTGTGATCGGAAGGATCCGGACACCCCCGCCACTCTGGCCAAGATATTGGCCAAACTATTCAAAGGGGAGAAAGAGGAATTTACTCGTATCAAGCGTCGAGATGGATTTTCCATGTACAATCCTCCTAGCTGGGTGGGTTCCAATCCTACTACTCTACTCAATTTACTCCCTGAGTCAATTTTAATGAACATTAATCCGTTCATTTGTAACAGGAATGGCGAAAGATCACCAAGGGGCTCCACAGCCCTGCCCCGCAGCCAGAGGACCACAACCGGGACCTTGACCCCGGATTCGAAGAGGATCCGGACATATTCGTGGAGCTCGAGAATGGGGTGTTCTACCAGGCGAGCTATGACGGCATGGAAGTACCCATCACCACCAACTATCCCGGTCTTCTCCCAGCCTCACACGTAAGTAATCATGAGACATTTCCTCCAAAGGGGAGGCGTTCGGCGCGCCATGCTACACCAGGGGCAAATCCAAAGAGGGCGGCGCCCACACCGGGCAAGCCTTCGAAGAGAAAGGCAAACGAAGACACGACCTAGCCTTCATCAAAGATGTATGGCTTTGTAAATATGCTCCTTGGTAGTCACATCCAACTGTGACATTGCCCGTTCGTGCCTTATCAGGAGAAGCATTTGCCGGACTATGTCCAGGGGTCCTGCCAATCACACTCCCAACAGTCAGGTTCCAGACCCTGTCGTAAAGACGGGGGCTGATACGGGAGTGACGCCGGATTGTCCGCTGGTAGAGGATTCGGATGATGTATCCGTCACAAACTCAGAAGTGGAGAGCACCATGAATCATCGGCGCCGGAGGGCAGTTCTACGCGACCCTGGCTTTACAAAGGAGGCATTCAATGCCTTCACTCGGCTGATGCATACATCCGAGCTGCTCGAGACGGGCTTGCCCGAGCCACAGACCAGTATTTGAAAGATATACGGGTCAATTTGCATTGTCCAAATATGATAATTATATACCAGTAGCCCCCCAGACTTGAAACAGTTGATACGACTGACTTAAGGATCATTGTATAACCAGGTGCTTACGGAGAAGAACAACATGTTGTCTCAAGAACTGGAAAAGTGTCGGACCGAGCTAAATGCCGCTACCGCCGAACTTGAAAAGTCCAAGAAGGCATCGCCTGGTAATATTCCCCTCTATCGAGAAAATATAATGATATACCAATAATGCTAATCAGTGTTGCATATCACATGACGTGATCGTCAGATAAACTGAAGGAGGCACTGGAAGTCGCACAAGTGGGTGAACAAGAAGCCAAAAGGCAACGGGCCATGGGCGAACGTATACTGACATGGGTCAGGGAGGAGAAAAACAAACTCCAAGGTACCAATACCCAGCTGGGCGAAGAACTAAAAGATGTGCGGGCCCAGCTGGCTGACTCCGTGAAGGAAAATAAGAGGCCGCGAGGCAGCATATTTAGTATGTGTTCAAACTTTCCTTCGTGTAATTCAGCGAGGAAAGGAACTGACAGAGTTATGTCTGTAGGTATGCTGACTGGCCGTCCCGAAGAGGTGTCCGGATCTTCGGGCGATCTGCTACAAGAGCTGTCGCAAATGCACGAGCGAGCTCGGCACGCGATGCGAAGTGTTGCCAAGGCCTTATGGCCATCCGCCTCCCCTCCAGGAAGTATGGAGGAGCTTGTACAGCTATTCAAAGGAGCGCGGAGACGTTTCCGATTATGGAATATATCGGCCTGCCGAGAAGGTGCGCGAGAGGCCTGGGCCATGGTGAAAACACGGTATACCAAGCTTGATCCAAATCATATGGCCCGGGTCGGACCTCTAGGGTCAGATGGGAAAGAAATTCCCGTTAATTTGGTATATGACAAAGTAGAAGTAGCCGCCAAATATTCCCAACAGGATTGTAAGTTAGACAGCCTGTTAGACGGTATGGAGGAGGAAATTTTTGAGTCCAAGTGACTATGTACTTTCCTTGACATATTTGTCCCTAGCCAGATTGTAAAACGATTGTCATGGCAGACCTTTTCGCTTCGACCTCTGGACCCGAAGGTGCGGAGTGTTTTCGAATACCAGAGCGGCAAAAATAGACCGGGGTATGCGTGGAAACCAGGCGTAGGGGTCATAGTTGCTTGAACTGACAAGTTGTATCTAGCTAGCTATGTTATATTACATTGTGATTGTAAGAAACATCTTCCAGAGAGAATAGTTCCGTTAAGGGTTCCTTTCCCTGGGTGTACATGCGTTAATGTGCATGTCCGAACTGTGATTGGAAAAAACGCAGTATACGTAACATCTTGGGGTTCATAGTGGAATGAATGTAAAAAATATCTTTAGTCCGCCGACCGAATATTCCCTTAAGAACGCTAGCTTTCGGCTTCACCCAGTCTGAGGTACACATCCGGATGACCCAGCAGTAACAATCGCAGAGGTGCTCCCTTTATTCCCTAGCCGAACTAACAGGAACGTAGGGCATAAGCATAGGAGCCAGGCAACCCAGCTTGGCCAAAACTTAAGTCATATCAATGCATATAATGGTGAAGAAAAGGTACATACAAGGAAAAGACACATATGTGGTGAGCTTGATGCTCTGAAAATAATAATAATAATAAGCTTCTGTACGAGAAGCCCCCAGGTATAATGGACGATCATATTTGAGGATATGTACGTCATAGGTGCGCGGTTTAGCCGCGCGAAAGCTTTAAGGCTAAAAATAAAAAGGGAAACGAAAAGAGAGGAATAAATAATGTAAACAAAAAAGGGGGGAGGAGACGAACAAAGAGTTCGGCGCTAGGCATAGAATCTTCGGAGTCTGGCCGCGTTCCATGGGTTCGGCTCTAGGCGGTTGTCTGATGCATCACGCAGGCGGTACGCTCCTCCCGTGAGAACTTCGTCAATAATGAAGGGACCCTCCCATTTGGGCTTGAGTTTGTCCTTTTTCTTCTCCAGCAAGCGTAGAACTAGTTCGCCAACATTATAAGTCTTGGCCCGCACTTCTCTGCTTTGATATCTGCGAGCCTGCTGTTGATAAAATGCGGAACAGGCTTTTGCAACATCGCGCTCCTTCTCCAGGGCATGTAAGCTGTCCTGCTGATCAAGCTCGGCCTCTCTCTCTTCGTACATGCGCACTCGAGGTGAGTCATGAATAATGTCGCGGGGTAACACAGCCTCTGGGTCGTACACCATGAAGAAAGGTGTATATCTGGTAGTGCGATTGGGCGTGGTCCGCAGCCCCCAGAGTACGAAGTCGAGCTCCTCAACCCAGTGCTTGTCTGATTCTTTCAAGGACCGCACTAGTCTGGGCTTAATGCCGCTCATAATAAGACCATTGGCTTGTTCGACTTGACCGTTTGTTTGCGGGTGATAGACAGAGGCGTAATCAAGCTTAATGCCCAGATTAGCACACCAGGTTTTCACCTCATCAGTTGTGAAATTGGAGCCGTTATCGATGATGATGTTGTGTGGAACACCATAACGGTGCACAACACCGGATATAAAGTCTATCACTGGCCCGGCTTCGGCCGTTTTAACTGGTTTGGCCTCTATCCACTTAGTGAATTTGTCCACCATGACCAGCAGATATTTTTTCTTATGGCTTCCTCCTTTAAGGGGTCCGACCATATCCAGCCCCCAGACCGCAAAAGGCCAAGTGATGGGTATTGTTTGTAGAGCAGTGGGTGGCATGTGGCTTTGGTTGGCGAAAAGCTGGCATCCGACGCAACGTTGGACAAGGTCCTGTGCATCTGCTCGGGCCGTCAACCAATAGAATCCTGTACGGAAGGCCTTGCTTACAAGGGCCCGAGCTGCGGTGTGGTGACCACCGAGACCGACATGAATTTCAGCCAAGAGCTGCCGCCCCTCTTCCTCGGAGATACATCTTTGAAGTACTCCGGTAGTGCTTTTCTTATAGAGTTCTCCGTCGTGAACCTTGTAAGCTTTCGAGCGCCAGACAATGAGGCGAGCCTCATTCTGATCCTCAGGGAGTTCTTGCCTATTAAGGTAGGCCAAGAAGGGTTCGGTCCATGGGGCAATGACTGCCATGACAAGATGGGCCGACGGTGTTATTTCGGTGGCTGAGCCGCCGATGATATCAGTGTGTTCGGAATCTGGGTTCATAGTCGGATCCGGACTGGTGTTGCCGCTCTCCCCTTGCCACACCACGGATGGCTTGAAGAGTCTTTCCAAAAAGATGTTAGGTGGGACGGGGTCGCGCTTGGCGCTGATGCGAGCAAGGACGTCCGCCGCTTGATTACTTTCTCGAGCCAGATGATGAAACTCGAGCCCTCAAACTGAGCCGACATTTTGAGAACGGCATTACGGTAAGCCGCCATCTTCGGATCTTTGGCATCAAAATCTCCATTTATTTGAGATATTGCGAGGTTTGAGTCCCCGCGCACTTCCAGGCGTTGTATGCCCATGGAGACAGCCATCCGAAGACCATGTAACAAGGCCTCGTATTCGGCTGCATTGTTGGAGTCTGTGTATAATATTTGGAGTACGTATTGAACTGTATCTCAGGTGGGGGACGTTAGGACAACACCCGCTCCTAAGCCCGCCAGCATTTTGGAGCCGTCAAAGTGCATGACCCAGTTGGAATATGTGCCGTACTCTTTAGGGAGTTCGGCCTCTGTCCATTCGGCGACGAAGTCGGCCAGCACTTGGGCTTTCATGGCCCGACGCGGTTTGTATGCTATGTCGAATGGGAGGAGCTCAATGGCCCACTTGGCAATCCGGCCCGTGGCATCGCGGTTGTTTATTATGTCATTAAGTGGTACTTCGGAGGCCACCGTGATTGAGCACTCTTGAAAGTAGTGTCGTAGCTTCCGGGATGCCATGAAGACCGCGTATGCTATTTTTTGGTAATGAGGGTACCGGGATTTGCATGGTGTGAGGACAGTAGATACGTAATATACCGGCTTCTAAAGCGGGAATTTGTGTCCGTCCTCCTCTCGTTCAACGACGAGCACCGCACTCACGACCTGGTGTGTTGCCGATATGTATAATAACATGGGGGTTCACCAGCGTTCGGTGCGGCCAGGATTGGGTTGCTCGCCAAAAGAGCCTTTATTTCTTCCAGTCCGGCCGTTGCCGCATCCGTCCATTCGAAGTGGTCAGTGCGCCGGAGAAGGCGGTACAGTGGCAATGCTTTTTCTCCTAATCTGGAGATAAAGCGGCTTAAAGCTGCCACGCATCCGGCTAGTTTTTGGACCTGTTTAAGGTCAGTTGGTATAGCCAATTGTGACAGAGCCCGGATTTTGGGTGGATTGGCCTCAATTCCTCTATTGGAGACGATGAAGCCCAGCAGTTTTCCGGCGGGAACGCCGAAAACACACTTTTCTGGATTGAGCTTGATGTCGTATGTACGAAGGTTGTCGAATGTGAGACGCAAATCGTCTATTAATGACTCGACGTGCCTAGTTTTGATGACGACGTCGTCCACATATGCTTCAACTGTCTTGCCAATCTGTTTCTCCAGGAATGTTTGAATCATGCGTTGGTAGGTGGCGTCGGCATTTCTAAGTCCGAAGGGCATAGTGTTGAAGCAGATATGGGGTAATGAATGACGTTGCGGCTTGATCGGACTCCTTCATCTTGATTTGGTGATATCCGGAGTATGCGTCGAGGAAACACAGTGAGTCGTGTCCTGCGGTTGCATCAATAATCTGATCGATGCAAGGGAGGGGGAAGGGATCCTTAGGGCAGGCTTTGTTGAGGTCTTTGAAATCGACGCATAGGCGCTAGGATTTATCCTTCTTTGGTACCATCACCAGGTTTGCTATCCAGTCCGGGTGTTTTATTTCTCTGATGAATCCGGCCTCGAGTAACTTGGCTAGCTCATCTCCCATAGCTTGTCGTTTGGGTTCGGAAAAACGTCGCAGTGTTTGCTTGACCGGTTTGTATCCCTTCAATATGTTGAGGTTGTGTTCGGCCAACCCGCGTGGGATTCCTGGCATATCAGAAGGGTGCCAGGCGAATATGTCCCAGTTCTCACGCAGGAACTCTCGTAGCGCGGCCTCGACCGTTGGGTCAAGTTGTGCCCCGATGGATGCTGTCTTCTTGGGGTCCGTCGGGTGGATTTGAAATTTGATTATTTCATCTGCTGGTTTAAAGGAGGTGGATTTGGGTCGCTTGTCCAGGATTACGTCATCCCTATCCACAGTGGAGCACAGCGCGGTTAGCTCTTCGGCCGCGAGGGCTTCATACAGTGCCTCGAGGGCCAGGGATGCGGTTTTATTTTTGGCGCGGAGTGCTATGTTCAGATCACTGGCAAGAGTGATGATACCATTGGGCCCGGGCATCTTGAGCTTCATGTACCCGTAATGGGGTATAGCTTGGAAGCGTGTAAATGCATCTCGCCCCAATAGGGCGTGATATCCGCTGTTGAAAGGGGCCACTTGGAAGGTTATCTCTTCGGACCAATAATTCTCCGGCGTGCCGAATACCACGTCGAGCGTGATTTTTCCCGCGCATCGCGCCTCCCGACTGGGAATGATTCCCCGGAAGGTCGTGCTACTTTGCTCGATGCGGCTCTTGTCTATTTCCATTTTATTGAGCGTATCCTCGTAGATGAGGTTTAATCCGCTACCGCCGTCCATGAGCACTTTGCTGAGCCAAAAACCGTCCACAATTGGATTGAGGACCAAGGCGGATGGTGCCCGGACTGTCCGGAATTTTGGTTCATCACTGGCATTGAAAGTTATGGCCGTGTCGTTCCAAGAGTTTATTGCTGCGACTTGGCAGACTTCAGCGAGGTCCCGGAAAGCCCTTTTACGCCGATTGTTTGAAGCGAAAGTCTCGAAGACTGTCGATACGTTGGGGTCGTCATCTTCCGGGGGGTGTTGCTCTGAGGTATTTTTGGTGAGGATATCCTCGCCGCTCTTGGCCACTTGCCGGAGTATCCAACATGCTCTAAGGTTGTGGGTTGGTGTGGTGTCCGGTGTTGTGTGTTGTGTGTATTTTGCATGGCCTATCGAGCCATCCCTCCAGAACGGTTCTGCGCCCCGTAGTGGGCTTAGATTTCTTTACTATTTGATCGGGCGCCTACGAGGGTGCCTCCTTTTTGCCCGGGCGAGGGGTAGATTGGAAACTGGTGGTTCCCAGGGAGTTGCCTGAGTTTTCCAGGCGCTCTCCATTGCGCAGTACTTCTGTACTATGGTTGCCAAGTCAGTGAAGTGTAATACGCGACGGCGATTAATGGCATTGAGGATTCCCTCGTCTGTGCAATTGTTGCGGAATAGTGATATCGCATCTTCGTCGCGGCAATCTTTAATCTTGTCTTTGACAAGGAGGAATTTGGCCCAGAAGTGATGGACCGTTTCCTGAGACTATTGTCGTGTGTACATGAGATCGCGTGTAACTGGGTGGGTGGGTGGATTTAAGTCCGAATCCTGACCCAATTTGGGATCCGGAGTTTGAGAAACTTCCGAACTTAATAGTTCGGACTCCGGGATATTAACTGATTTTTTAGGCCCGTTGTTCGATTCCAGGTTGGGAGGGCAGGGCGCGTCGTTCCGCAGACGGGTATCCGGCTCTTCAGGCCCGGAAATCCGAACATAGTTCGTCTTCAATATAGAGGGAGAGTTGTTGTTTCGCTCCTCAATTACCGCTATTTGATGGGTGATCGGCGGAGATTTGATTTCTCTCTGATCGGGTTTAAGCCCGATCCGATCGTAGTCTGTAGCGACCCCCAGGGCGGCGATGCGATCGAGTAGTTCGTTTAAGGACGACAACTCCGCCGGATCCATCTGTTTAGAGTGTTCGGAATCAACACGGAGGCGATTTTGGATGACCCGAGAAGTCATCGTCGGCTAAGCGGCCGAACGGGCTGTCATGGTAAAGCCGCCCAGCCGGAGGGCTTGACCTGGGGCCAGGGCTCCTCCGGAGGTGATACTGTCCTTGATAACAAGGCGAGCCATCAATCCTGTATTCGACGTCACAGCGGAACTCTCAATGAAAGCACCAATGTCGGTGTCAAAACCGGCGGATCTCGGGTAGGGGGTCCCAAACTGTTTGTCTAAGGTCGATGGTAACAGGAGACGGGGGACACGATGTTTACCCAGGTTCGGGCCCTCTCTATGGAGGTAATACCCTACTTCCTGCTTGATTGATCTTGATGAATATGAGTATTACAAGAGTTGATCTACCACGAGATCGTAATGGCGAAAACTCTAGAAGTCTAGCCTGTATGATTATGATCATCACTACGGACTAAGCCCTCCGGTTTATATAGACACCGGAGGGGACTAGGGTTGTACAAAGTCGGTTACAGAGAGAGGAATCTTCATATCCGGGCGCCAAGCTTGCCTTCCACGCCAAGGAGAGTCCCATCCGGACACGGCCCGAGGACCCCTTAGTTCAGGACTTCCTCACCTGTGAGGACTAAAAAACATAACTTAAACTACTAGTCAGAGCGATGGCACTGGTATTCCCGTTCCCGCGACTGGCCACTGTAGCGGTAGGCAAAAGCGAGACGTATCCATGTGCTCGTTGGTGAAGCATGGAGGGAAGAGTTTGCCCTTTGCGTCGACCGTTGTTTTCATCTAATTTGTTTTAGTTTATGTTAACTTGCCAATAGAAGATATATTTTTTGCAAGCTATGCACGCTATCTTGTGTGAGGATAGCCATCCCAGAAATGAACCGAACCCGGTGGATACACCCATGACTAGCCAAACTCTTGTCGACTGACGTCACGTGACTAGTTTAGTGCTCCCCTTCTAACGGTACCACACCCTACACAATCCATCCATCACGCATGCCATCCGGCCAGTCATCGTCTCAGATACGAACATAAAGAGAAGAAACGTAACCAGATAACAATAATGCAATAGCAGTCGCAATAGCCAGCATCTCGTTCATCACTAACAGATTCACAGACAGAACCAAGCCGATGAGCGTTCAGTAAGTGGCCACTAATCAACCATTCCACGATCCATCCCCACCACCACTGAGGCGCATCAGCGCATGCCCCCACGCCCGACGACCGACGACTCGTTGACTAGCGCCGCACCCCGCCTTTTCACACGTATATGAGCGCATCGCCACTCGTCACTCACTCTCACACCTCAGCTCACTGGTCCGTCCGTCCGTCAGTACCACACCTCACCGGCCGCCCAAGCAACTTCCGACTAAAATAATGCCGAGCACCTATCCCCTCCCCCTTCTGCTCCTCGCCGTCCTCCTCCTGGCCGGCGAGTCGAGCTCGCAGCCCGCCTCCGGCGACCAAGCCACCCTCCTAGCCATCAAGAAGGACTGGGGTAACCCCGCGCAGCTCGCGTCGTGGGACCCCACCGCCCACGCCGACCACTGCAACTGGACCGGCGTCGCCTGCGAGGGCGATGGCGCCGGGCGAGTCGTCACGGGGCTATCCTTGCCGAAGCTGAACCTCACTACCGGCGAGGTGCCGACGTCCGTGTGCGCCCTGGCGAACCTCACAAGCCTCGACCTCTCCTACAACAACCTCACCGGCAGCTTCCCCGGCGCTACGCTGTACGGCTGCGGCCGGCTCCGGTTCCTCGACCTCTCCTACAACGGGTTCGATGGGGCCCTCCCGGATGACATCGGCCGGCTGTCGTGGGCGATGGAGCACCTCAACCTGTCGGCTAACCACTTCTCCGGCGCCGTGCCAGCGGCGGTCGCGGGGCTAACGGCGCTGAAGTCGCTTGTTCTTGACAAGAACCAGTTCACCGGCGCGTACCCGGCGGCCGAGATAAGCAAGCTCACCGCGCTTGAGAAGCTCACGCTTGCCGTGAACCCTTTCGCGCCGGCGCCGGCGCCGCCCGAGTTCGCCAACCTAACCAACCTGAGCTACCTCTGGATGGCCGACATGAACATGACCGGCGAGATCCCGAAGGCCTACTCGAGTCTAGCGAAACTCGAGATGCTCGCTGTGACGGGGAACAATCTCACCGGCGGGATCCCGGCGTGGGTCTTGCAGCACCCAAAGCTCAAGTACGTGTACCTGTTCAACAACGGACTCATCGGCGAGCTTCCGCGCAATATCACGGCGGTGAATTTGATGGAGCTTGATGTGTCGTCGAACAACCTCACCGGAGAAATACCGGAAGACATCGGTAACATCAAGAACCTGAGCATATTGTTCATGTACACCAACCAGCTCACCGGCACCATTCCCGCAAGCATGGCGACGCTCCCCAAACTCAGGGACATCCGGCTATTTGAGAACAAGCTCTCCGGCGAGCTCCCAGCTGAGCTCGGGAAGCACTCGCCGCTCGTCAACCTCGAGGTCTGCAACAACAACCTCTCCGGCTCGCTACCGGAGTCACTCTGCGCCAACGGAAAGCTCGACGACATCGTCGTCTTCAATAACAACTTCTCCGGCGAGCTCCCGAAGAACCTCGGCGACTGTGTCCTGCTGAACAACATCATGCTCTACAACAACCGCTTCTCCGGCGAGTTCCCGGCGAAGATATGGTCATTTCCGAAGCTGACCACTCTGATGATACATAACAACGGTTTCACCGGGGCTCTACCGGCCGTGCTATCTGAGAACATCACGCGGATTGAGATGGGGAATAACAAATTCTCTGGCTCCTTCCCAACGTCGGCAACCGGGCTGAGCGTGTTCCAGGCGGAGAACAATCAGCTCTCCGGCGATCTACCGGGCAACATGAGCAAGTTTGCCAACCTTACTGATCTGTCGGTGTCGGGCAACCAGCTAACTGGTTCCATACCAGCATCAGTCAACTTGTTGCAGAAGCTCAATTCTCTCAACTTGAGCGGCAACCGACTGTCCGGCACCATTCCACCTTCCAGCATCGGATTGCTTCCATCGCTGAATATCCTTGATTTATCCGGCAATGAAATCACCGGTGCCATACCGCCGGACTTCAGCAACCTTAAACTCAACAAGCTCAACATGTCGTCAAACCAGCTCACCGGCGTGGTGCCGCTCTCGCTGCAGAGCGCGGCATACGAGAGCAGCTTCGTCGGCAACCACGGGCTCTGTGCTAGGAAAGGCTCGGGGGTAGACCTCCCGAAATGCGGCAGTGCCCGTGACGAGCTCTCGATGGGCTTGATCGTCCTCTTCTCCATGCTCGCCGGCATTGTTCTCGTCGGCAGCGTGGGCATCGCGTGCCTGCTCTTCCGGCGGCGGAAGGAGCAGCAGGAGGTGACCGACTGGAAGATGACGCAGTTCACCCATCTGGGCTTCACCGAGTCGGATGTGCTCAACAACATCCGTGAGGAGAACGTGATCGGCAGCGGCGGGTCCGGGAAGGTGTACCGCATCCACCTGCCTGCCCGTGCCGGCGGCGGCGGCGGCGGCGGCGACGTGGAGCACGGCGGCGGCGGCGGCGGCAGGATGGTGGCCGTGAAGAGGATATGGAACGCGAGGAAGCTGGACGCGAAGTTCGACAAGGAGTTCGAGGCGGAGGTGAAGGTGCTGGGCAACATCCGGCACAACAACATCGTGAGGCTGCTCTGCTGCATCTCCAGCCAGGACGTGAAGCTGCTGGTGTACGAGTACATGGAGAACGGCAGCCTCGACCGGTGGCTGCACCACCTTGACCGCCAGGGCGCGCCCGCGCCGCTGGACTGGCCGACGAGGCTGGCCATCGCCATCGACTCGGCCAAGGGGCTCAGCTACATGCACCACGACTCGGCGCAGTCCATCGTGCACCGGGACGTCAAGTCCAGCAACATCTTGCTGGACCCGGAGTTCCACGCCAAGATCGCCGACTTCGGGCTCGCCCGGATGCTTGTCAAGTCCGGCGAGCTGGAGTCCGTGTCAGCCATCGGCGGCACGTTCGGGTACATGGCCCCAGGTGAGAAGCTCAAATTCATTAAGTTGCCATTTCAACTTGTGAAAATTCATTGTTGATTGTGGTGCTAACTGGGGTGAGCTTGTGCAGAGTATGCGTCCAGGCTGAGGGTGAACGAGAAGGTCGACGTCTACAGCTTCGGCGTGGTTCTGCTGGAGCTGATCACCGGCAAGGTCGCGAACGACGGCGGCGCCGACGTCTGCCTGGCGGAGTGGGCGTGGCGGCGGTACCAGAAGGGCCCTCCGTTCAACGACGTGGTCGACGAGCACATCCGAGACCCGGCCAACATGGCGGACATCCTGGCCGTGTTCACCCTCGGCGTGATCTGCACGGGGGAGAACCCTCCGGCGCGGCCGTCCATGAAGGAGGTCCTGCAGCACCTCAGCCGGTGCGACAGGATGTCCGCTCAGGCGGAGGCGTGCCAGCTGGACTATGGCGGCGACGGCGGCGCGCCGCTGCTGGAGGCGAAGAAAGGCAGCCGGAGGAGGGACGTGTCGGACTCCGGCAGGTGGGACGACGACGAGGAGGACAGCGGCAACTTCGTGGTGCACGCGGTCTAGCAGAGGCGTACGCCCACCAACAAGAGCAGTTCTGTTCAGGTGTACACTAGCACTGCAGAGTGCATAGCTGCTAGAGCTCATCCGTGGAGATGTAGAGCTCGCAGCACTATTGCACCAGTGCAGTAAAAATGTGTAGCAATAAGTGTACGACGTCAAGGTGAATGAAGAATGTAACCAATCCAACGTCGCTCATCAAAACATACAACCCAAACATCCGCCGACAGTAGATGAGGAGAGGCCATCCAACCTTATACGTCAAATGGCCGCCCATATTTTAAAGGGATAATTCACAAACAGATGAAATTCATGAAAATCAAACAAAATTTAAGCAAGTTTTATATTACATGTCAACGCGGTGATCCTGGACAGATCATCGGCCCAGGTCAACGCAAGGTCTGTTTCGGTGCACACCCAGTCCAGCACCACGCCTGACGTCGCGAAGAACGAACGGCGCACCGTTGCACTGCTCCGGCGCTCCTCCTCTGATGCCGCCTTGTCAGTTGTCGTCCTATTGTGTGAGGAGGCGCCGCCGCCACGTCCGAGGTAGTAGAGGAGGCGGTCGCACGCGTTGGCTATCGGGGGCGCGCCTCCTCCTCCTTCATCGGGCGCCACTGGCTCCCGGACTCCCGGACTAGCTCTTTGTCGTGCCTGAAATGGCGCGGCGGGGACAACGGCTAGATGAGGCGCCCGTACTAGCTGGCAGGGACAATGGGCCTGCCTTGACGCGACGCTGTGATGGGGACGCCAACTCCTCCTTGACGCGGGTGCACGGCGTGGAGGGTGGCCTCTCCTTGATGCGGCGGCCACACGGAGGCGAGGGCGGTGCCGGACCGTGGTCGAGGAGCGACCGCTAGAGCAGTAACTCGATCTGCCTGACATACTCGTCGTCCATCCGCGCGGCCTCGGAGAGGAAGCATGGCTGCTGCTCCTCCTCCTCGTCGCCGGAGGACCACCTCCCCCTTGACCATAGGCGGCGACAGAGTGGTGGACACCGGCGGACCCAAAGAGCATGGGTAGCGGCGCCATGCTCGAGTCGACCTTGGGATCCACTAGCCGACACCGAGAACCAGTCGCATCCGCTGCTGGATTTTCCCATCTCTTCGGTGTCCGGAGGAGTGGAGAAGAGTAGATGAGAGACGGCTATACGCGGAGCGGAGATGGTGTTTGCCAGCGAGGCCGACTTGCTTAAATAGCCAAGCTAGGTGGACCGATACCGCTTCAATGCGGGCGCATCAGCCGAAGTAGGCTTTGTTCGAAGTAAATTAGAGGAGGGACAGGGAAGGTACCAGAAGGGAGCACATTCATCGCCCTAGGTGCCAACCCATCAGAGACGCAGTTGACGATGGCGCAACGAAGAAGATGACAGAACCACGAGGCTTCAAATTTAGTCGCAATCGTTTGCGTTGTCACTACTGTCCACGCCACTCATGTTGTGATTGTGGGAGGAAATAGAGGAAAGCCAGATAAGGCACCAGAAGGGAGACAAACAGATGAAAGGCGGCTGTGCGCGGAGCGGAGATGGTGCTTGCCAGCGAGGTCGGCTTGCTTAACTAGCTAAGCTAGGTGGACCGATACCGCTTCAATGCGGGCGCATCGGTCGAAGTAGGCTTTGTTCAAAGTAAAATAGAGGAGGGACAGGGAAGGTACCAGAAGGGAGCCCATTCATCGCCCTAGGTGCCAATCCATCAGAGACGTAGTTGACGATGGCGCAACGAAGAAGATGACAGAACCACAAGGCTTCAAATTTAGACGCGATTGTTTGCGTTGTCACTAGCTCCCACGCCACTCTTGTGCTGGTTCTACTACACAGCAGTCCGCTTCTTTCTCAGCGAGAAGTGAGTCTAGACATAATCCAGTTATACCAGATAGGGTTGATGCCTGTAACACCCTGAGAATCATGCTACAGTAACCCCTGTGATTAAGCTAATCATGTGCTAAACAGGGCTTGATCACATTTGGATCACCTTCCTTTTCAAACTCCTAGTTCAAACTTCAAATATAATTAAAGTGGAAAATAAAAGTTTTCAAAAATTCAAACAAAAATGTTCAGTGGGTGCTAAATAATACACTGGTAATTATGGTGGAGAAAACACATTTTTATAAAATGTCTAAATACTTTTAAATGAAATAAAACAGAAAAGGAGATAAACAAATAAAAAGAAAACAGAAAACAGAAACAGTCAGAGAAAAAGAAAAA
Source organism: Triticum aestivum (assembly GCF_018294505.1). NCBI lineage: Eukaryota > Viridiplantae > Streptophyta > Magnoliopsida > Poales > Poaceae > Triticum > Triticum aestivum. Next base: position 475,104,947 of record NC_057814.1, on the reverse strand, counting down.
AAAGGAGCAGGCCTCCCCCCACTGGACCCGTGGCCCATCTGCACCGAACCCCGGCCCAAGCTGGGCCGCCACCCGCAGCCGCGACCCCGGCCCAGCCCACCCCCCCCCCCCCGCGTCCCCTTCCTGTTCCCCCGACCGGGTCGGAACAGGGGCGCGCTGCCGCCCGACCCCCTCGCCGGCACCGACGCCGGAGGGGATAAGGTCGCCAGCCCCGCGCCTCCTCGGGCCTCTCTCCCACTCACCCCGCTCTCCCTCTCGGCCCCCGCGCCTCCCTCTTCCCTCCCCCGGATCCGCGCCGCTCCCCTCTTCCCCACGCCCGACGCGCTCGCCGCCGTTCCCGTCGTTCACGCGGCCACCGTGCCCCACTCGCCACCTCGCCGTGTCGTACGACGTCGCCGCCCTCGACTACACCCCCTCCGCCTCTCCGTCGAAGCTCGGAGCCACTGCAACGGCCTCCCCGAGCTCGCCTTCAACCTCGGACGCCGGCGACCCCCTTCTTCCCCGGCGACGACCTGCTGCTACTAAGCCACCCACGGGCCTTTCTTGCGCCGCGCGGTGAGCTCCTCTACCTCCTCCCCCTCTCCGTTAGCTCGCTCGCGCTCCGTAGCTGCTTCCCCGCGCGCGCCCGAACGCCACGCCGCGGAGCTCGCCGCCGGCGTGTCTCCGGTGACCAAATGGTCACAGGCGTTGGCCCGCTAGCCCGACCGCACCGAGCCGCACCCGCCTAGGTAGTTAGTTCGGCCGTTCGCGCGCTCTAGCGTAGCTTCCGTTGGGCACCCGTAGCACCTCGCCGCCGACGAGTTTGTAGCGCTCGTCTCCGGCCGTTCCAGCCCCTCCGACCACCGCCGTTGGACGCGCGACGTCGAGCCGCGTCGAACGCGCCAAGCCTCGCCCCCGCAAACCCACTGTGGGTGAAACCCGTACCCCTCCCGAGCCGCGCCGCCGTGCGTCTGGTCGCCGGCGTTGCTCCGGCGCCGGCCGCCGACGTGGCACACCTGGGGCCACCCCCTGGGTCACTGCCAGTGGCCCCCATGGGCCCTAGTTGACTGGGTTGACCCAGTCAACTGCTGACTGGGCAGGCCCAGTCACTGACATGCAGGCCCCGCCGCAAAAATAAAGAAAAAAAGAAAATGTTTTATAAATAAAAATAATTAGTTAACTAATCACTCACTGACATATGGGGCCCACCCCTCTAATTATACTGTTAGATTAGTTTAAATAGATATTAGACTAACAGAGGCTGACATGTGGGTCCCACTGGACCCACCTGTCTGGCTTGACTGGTCAGCCGACCTGTTGACTTGCTGACGTCAGCATTGCCCCATGCTGACGTCATAATTCATTTTTCTTAATATAAATAATTTCAGAAATTAAAATAAACTTTGAAAATTCATATCTTTTAAACCGTAACTCGGATGAAAATGTTTTCTATATGAAAGTTGCTCAGAACGACGAGACGAATCCGGATACGCAGTCCGTTCGTCCACCACACCTCCCTAACCTATCGAACTAGCAACTTTCCCCCTCCGGTCCGTCTGTCCGAAAACGCGAAACATCGGGAATACCTCCCGGATGTTCCCCCCTTCGCCGGTACCACCTACTGTCGCATTAGGACACCCCTAGCACCGCTCATTGTCATGTCACGCATCGTCATGCTTATGATTGCATTGTATTTACTGTTTCTTCCCCCTCTTCTCTCCGGTAGACTACGAGACCGACCCTGCAGCTGCCCAGTTCGACTACGGAGTCGACGACCCCTCCTACTTGCCAGAGCAACCAGGCAAGCCCCCCCCTTGATCACCAGATATCGCCTACTCTCCTCTATACTGCTTGCATTAGAGTAGTGTAGCATGTTACTGCTTTTCGATATCCTATCCTGATGCATAGCCTATCCTTGCTACTACTGTTGTTACCTTTACCTGCAATCCTACATGCTTAGTATAGGATGCTAGCTTTCCATCAGTGGCCCTACATTCTTGTCCGTCTGCTGTGCTACACTATCGGGCCGTGATCACCTGGGCGGTGATCACGGGTATATACCTAAATACTATATACATGACACATGTGATGACTAAAGTCGGGTCGGCTCGTAGGAGTACCCGCAAGTGGATCTTTGTGGCGAAGCGACAGGGCAGGTTGAGACCGCCTAGGTGAGAGGTGGGCCTGGCCCTGGTCGGCGTTCGCGAATACTTAACACGCTTAACGAGATCTTGGTATTTGATCTGAGTCTGGCCATTTGGTCTATACGCACTAGCCATCTACGCGGGAGTAGTTATGGGTATCCCGGCGTCGTGGTATCAGCCGAAGCCTTCGTGACGTCAGCGACTGAGTGGCGCGCGCCGTGTTGGACCGCTTTGACGTAACCGCCGTGATCGTGTGGGTTGCTAGGTCTGCTCGCGGCCGCGTTCGCAACGTGCAGGTGTGCATAGGGCGATGGGCCCAGACCCCTGCGCGCTTAGGATTAGACCGGCGTGCTGACCGCTCTGTTGTGCTTAGGTGGGGCTGCGACGCGTTGATCTTACGAGGCCGGGCATGACCCAGAAAAGTGTGTCCGGCCAATTAGGATCGAGCGTGTTGGGTTATGTGGTGCACCCCTGCAGGGAAGTTTATCTATTCGAATAGCCGTGTCCCTCGGAAAAAGGACGACCCGGAGTTGTACCTTGAGCTTATGACAACTAGAACTGGATACTGAATAAAATACACCCTTCCAAGTGCCAGATACAACCCGGTGATCGCTCTCTAACAGGGCGACGAGGAGGGGATCGCCGGGTAGGATTATGCTATGCGATGCTACTTGGAGGACTTCAATCTACTCTCTTCTATATGCTGCAAGATGGAGATGACCAGAAGCGTAGTCTTCGACAGGACTAGCTATCCCCCTTTTAATTCTGGCATTCTGCAGTTCAGTCCACTGATATGCCCCTTTACACATATACCCATGCATATGTAGTATAGCTCCTTGCTTGCGAGTACTTTGGATGAGTACTCACGGTTGCTTCTCTCCCTCTTTCCCCCTTCCTATCTATCGGAATGTCGCAACCAGATATTGGAGTCCAGGAGCCTGACGCCACCGTCGACGACGACTCCCACGACACTGGAGGTGCCTACTATTACGTGCAGGCCGCTGACGATGACCAGGAGTAGTTAGGAGGTCCCAGGCAGGAGGCCTTGCCTTTTCGATCGTTGCTACTTTTGTGCTAGCCTTCTTAAGGCAAACTTGTTTAACTTATGTCTGTACTCAGATATTGTTGCTTCCGCTGACTCGTCTTTGATCGAGCAATTGTATTCGAGCCCTCGAGGCCCCTGGCTTGTATTATGATGCTTGTATGACTTATTTTGTTTTAGAGTTGTGTTGTGATATCTTCCCGTGAGTCCCTGACCTTGATCGTACACATTTGCGTGCATGATTAGTGTATGGTCAAATCGGGGGTGTCACAAGTTGGTATCAGAGCCGACTGCCTGTAGGAACCCCCCCTTCCACACTCCTTGGCCGAAGTCGAGTCTAGACATTGCAAACTTTTACTAACATGGCTGTGCGGCTTACGGGCCCACGTCGCCATTGGGTGGTACTAGGATCTTTTACTCCTCGACCTTTACTCTGGGACTCTGAACTCTCTTCTACTCGGGTTAAACGAATTTACTAACTCTAACACCAAGATCCCGTGACCGCGTTCACCCCAAAGATGGATAAGCCATAGTTGTTTCTTAGAATAGTATTTTGAACAATTCACACACTGTCATTTGACTCCTTTGAAACGTCTTTGCTTTCAGATGGAACCCACGAGGCAGGTCGTTCGCCACACGATGGCCATTGGTGCCTCGGGATCACCTGCGGTGCTAGCTGAGATGATGACCTATCTGGGTTATCGCTGGCACCCTGAGTACACCGTCTACGAGGAGTACTAGGACTTTAACCAGGAGCAGTACCGTGCCATCGTCCACCTCTACTCTCGGGAGTACGACTCCACTACTGTGCTGCACACCGCACATGGTGTTGGTGTGACCATCGATATGGCTGTCCACGATGCAGCCTATGCTGCTCTGACACGTCTTCGTGGAGAGTATCGGGAGTTGGACACCTCCCCTTTCAGGCACATTGCTATCGCCTCTGATGTTGGTGCGGAGGGATACTATACTGCTGCCTACTCCACTGTCACCCGAGAGCCCTTCTACCATCAGCACCTGGTTCTGCATGCTGATGGGCTGGATCGAGCTAACCGAGCTCTTCGCCACGAGATGTACACCACCCGTCAGCACCTTTATCGTGCTCTGACGCTACTGCACCCCTTTGTCCGGTCTGGACAGGTACCGCGTGTTGCGATCTACCCAGCCAGGACCGTGATGCCCCACGGTGTTGGTTGGCCAGAGGTGGGAGGCTACTCTCCCGCACTTGGTCCTTTTCTGCCACCTGAGCACTGGGCTCTACACCTGAGTATCCGCGGCCCCCAGTCTGCTGACGTGGAGGACTATCCGTTACCTCACTACCAGCTGTCGGGCTACGATTACCTCCACAGTACCTCTTGGGACTGATGTAGGCTTGATTGTAGTATTAGTTGCAGTCGCCGCGAGCCTGTGTGCCGCCTATGATGTTTTAGTCCATGTACTGAACTCTATGTACTGAACTCTATGCATGACCCCTTTTGTAAGTTATGCCGACTACTATGTAGTAGCTATCGTGCTCCTTCCAATTATGCATGTTTCATCATGAATGATTCTTGTCATTGCAAATTTTCTCAAATGCTAAACTACCCCTGTTATATATTAGCAGGATGGTTAGACCAGGTGGTCGTGGTCGTGGTGGCGATGCCCCACCACCACCTGAGTACATGGCTGGTATGATCCAACAGTTTGAACTGAACCGCCAATTCATGGAAAATATGATGGCTCAGTTTCCTCGCCCCAATATGAACCAACAACAAGCTCAAGTGACTCTTCAAGATTTCATATGCCTCAACCCAACCATCTACCGCAGCTCAACTCAGCCTCTGGATGCTGATGACTGGCTCCGTGACATCACCTATGAGATGGAGTCTGCTGATGTAGCCCCTGCCAGCTATGTCAATTTTGCTTCCTTCTTCTTGAAGGGACCCGCAGCTCAATGGTGGGACAGCCACAGGCGTACTCTGCCAGCTGGAACAATCATCACATGGCCAGACTTCCAAGCTGCTTTCCGTGCCCGCTTCATTCCTCAGGGAGTCATGGACCGGAAGAAGCGTGAGTTTCGCAACCTCACCCAAGGCAACAAAACTGTCGAAGCTTATCAGCGGGAGTTTCTGGACTTGTCCCGCTATGCTGAAGAAGACATTGCAACTGATGCACACAGACAGGAGAAGTTCCGTGATGGACTACAAGCTGACATCAAGCTCGCACTTCTAGTGCATGACTTCGCCGATTTCGCCACCTTGGTGAATAAGGCCATCAATGTCGAGACTGGTCTGCAGGAATACCAGAGCTCTCAGAGGCGCAACCGTGACACGGGCTCATCTTCGGGCTCGCCCTCACAGAAGCGTAAGATATGGATCCCGAACAGCATGTATCGTCCAAATGCACCTGCCCCCCAGGAAATCTTATGCTGCACCGCGTCTGCCTCCTCCACCATCTAGGCAGTCAAAGCTACCACCTCCCCCACCTGGGGCTCCTGTTCCCACTCCCGATAATGGTCTGTGCTTCAAGTGTGGTCAATCGGGTCACTTTGCCAGGAACTGCTATCAGAACCAGAATCAACTGGCCCTTCCAGCAGCTGGCCGTGGTAACAACCAGCCCCGCAACAACAATGCTAAGTCTTATGGTTGTGCTCATGCCAACCACGTTGATCTCAGCGAAGCTCAAGACCAGCCTGCTACTGTGATGGGTACACTCCTCGTAAATTCAGTACCAGCATCCGTTTTATTTGATACAGGAGCATCCCACTCATTCATTTCAGCAGAATTTGCATTCCTGCATGGCATTAATCACGAAGAGATAAACACTCCGCTAGTGGTACACACCCCTGCGGGCCAATGTCAAACCTCTATGGTTAGTCGCGATGTTACTGTTGAAATTGAAGGACTGGAATTTCTTGTCTGTCCTATCGTACTGAAGTCCTGTAGCATTGATCTCATTCTGGGAATGAATTGGTTAAAAGCGCATACTGCTTCAATCGTTTGCACCACTAAGACCGTCCATCTGCTACACCCTTCAGATGAGATAGTTACTTACCAAGCCCATCTGGTGCAAAATGCCGAGGCAAGGCTCTATGCATTGAATGCATTGAACGCTGCACCACTCGAGGGCATTGAAAACATTCCCGTCGTGCATGAATTCCTCGACGTCTTTCCTGAAGAACTTCCGGGGATTCCCCCTGCTAGAGCTGTCGAATTCATCATCGACTTGAAACCAGGCACCACTCCTATAGCCAAGCGACCCTACAAAATGCCGCCACATGAACTCCTTGAGCTTAAGGAGGAAATCGACAAGTCTCTTCGCAAAGGATTCATTCGTCCAAGTTGCTCTCCTTGGGGAGCACCTTCTCTCTTTGTCAAGAAGAAGGATGGGACAAACCGGTTAGTTCAAGACTACCGTCCTATAAACCAAGCTACCATTCAGAATAAATACCCTCTTCCTCGGATCAATGATCTGTATGATCAACTGGCGGGTTCGTCAGTGTTCTCTAAGCTCGACTTGAGGTTGGGCTACCACCAGATCCGTGTTCACGAAGAGGATATCCCAAAGACCGCCTTCGTGACTCGCTATGGTTCATACGAGTACACCGTCATGTCTTTCGGTTTAACCAATGCTCCAGCCACCTTCTCTCGTCTGATGAACTACATATTCATGGATTACCTCGACAAGTTCGTCGTGGTTTATCTGGATGATATCCTGATATTTTCCAAGAACGAAGAAGAACATGCTGAACATCTTCGACTCGTGCTGGAAAAGCTACGAGAACATCAACTATATGCCAAGTTCTCTAAATGTGAATTCTGGCTACCCGAAGTAACCTATCTTGGGCATGTCATCTCTAAGGATGGTATTGCCGTCAACCCCGAGCGAGTTCAGGCTATTCTTGATTGGACTCCTCCCAAGAACGTTAAGCAAGTCAGAAGTTTTCTCGGTCTCGCCAGCTATTGCCGTCGATTCGTCGAGAACTTCTCCAAGATCGCCAGGCCTCTGACTAACCTGTTACATAAGGGCGTCAAGTTCCAATGGACAGACAAATGTCAGGAAAGTTTCCAAGCACTCAAAGACAAGTTGACTTCTGCTCCAGTTCTAGCTCCACCTGATACTAAGAAGGACTTTGTCATTTACTGCGACGCTTCCCGTCAAGGATTAGGCTGTGTCCTAATGCAAGACCGCAGAGTGATTGCTTATGCCTCTCGGCAATTGCGCCCTCACGAAGAGAACTACCCAGTTCACGACCTCGAACTTGCTGCTATCATTCATGCGCTGAAGCAGTGGCAACATTACCTTCTCGGTAATCGTTGCGAGATCTTCACTGACCACCAAAGTCTGAAGTATCTGTTTACTCAGCCAGATCTGAACCTCCGTCAGCAGAGATGGATGGAGCTCGTTGCAGACTTTGACTTGGGTATTTCCTATACGCCAGGCAAGGCTAATGTAATGGCTGATGCCTTGAGCCGCAAGTCTTACTGCAACCACCTCCAGGTTCATAAAGTTCAGCCCTCGCTTGTTGAAGAATTCAGGAAGCTGAACCTCCATATTGTTCCTCCGGGTGCACTCGCTCCCCCTCCTAAGAAATTTGGCAAGGTGAACCTCCACGTTGTTACCCAGGGTTCTCTCAATACCCTAGTTGCTAAACCAGATCTCGAGGACAGCATCAAAAGGCTACAGAGGTATGACTCTGAAGCCCACAAGATTAAGCGCTACCTCGCAGAAGGAAAGCCCTCATTCTTCACCATTGCTGAAGATGGCACCCTATACTTCAAGGGCCGCCTAGTGGTGCCATGTGCGGAGAAAAACCTGGATATGACACAGGAAGTTATGAAAGAAGCTCATGATACGCCTCTATGTATCCATCCTGGTAGTACAAAGATGTATCAAGATATCCGTCAGAGATTCTGGTGGTCTAATATGAAGCAAGACATTGCTCGTTATGTTGCTGAGTGTGACGTTTGCCGTCGTATCAAAGCAGAACATCAAAGGCCTGCTGGAACTCTGCAACCTATCTCTATTCCTGAATGGAAATGGGACCATGTTGAGATGGACTTCGTCACTGGATTTCCCAAATCGCAGAAAGGTAATGATGCTATTCTTGTCGTCATTGACCGGCTTTCCAAAGTTGCACATTTCCTGGCAGTCAAAGAAACGATCACTGCTAGCCAGTTGGCAACGCTCTATATGTCCAGGATTGTTTCACTCCACGGTATTCCATTGGTTATCAGCTCAGACCGTGGTAGCTTATTCACTTCAAGATTCTGGGCAAGTTTCCAAGAAGCAATGGGAACTCATCTGTCATTCAGTACTGCGTTTCATCCTCAATCGCAAGGACAAGTTGAACGCGTCAATCAAGTTCTCGAAGACATGCTTCGAGCTTGCGTTATTTCCTTCGGCAAGAAATGGGAGGAATCTCTCCCGTATGCTGAGTTCTCTTATAATAATAGCTATCAAGCTAGTCTGAAGATGGCCCCCTTCGAAGTGTTATATGGACGAAAGTGCCGAACCCCTCTGAACTGGTCAGAAACTGGGGAACGTCCACTCTTCGGTCCGGATATTATCCAAGATGCCGAAGAGCAAGTTCGCATTATTCGCGAGAATCTCAAGACTGCTCAGTCACGTCAGAAGAGTCAGTATGACCGTCATCATAAAGACATGGTCTATCAACCTGGCGAAAAGGCTTATCTTCGAGTCACACCTATGAAGGGTGCTCACCGCTTCGGGATCAAGGGCAAACTAGCTCCTCGCTATATTGGCCCATTCACTATTCTCGAAAGGCGTGGAAAAGTGGCATACCAACTGGAACTACCGCTGAACCTTTCTCAGGTTCACGATGTGTTCCATGTGTCACAGCTCCGCCGTTGCTTCAAGGATCCAATCCGAGCTGTGGATCACGAAGTGCTCGAATTGCAGCAAGACCTCTCCTATAAGGAGCAACCGGTCCGCATTCTCGACCAAGCTGAACGCCGCACACGTCAGAAGGCGATCAAGTTTCTCAAAGTCCAGTGGTCGCACCATTCTGAAGATGAGGCCACTTGGGAACGAGAGGATCGTCTGCGCGAAGAATACCCCGCACTGTTTCCTTCTACCTCCTAAATCTCGGGACGAGATTTCTTGTAGTGGAAAAGATTTGTAACACACTGAGAATCATGCTACAGTAACCCCTGTGATTAAGCTAATCATGTGCTAAACAGGGCTTGATCACATTTGGATCACCTTCCTTTTCAAACTCCTAGTTCAAACTTCAAATATAATTAAAGTGGAAAATAAAAGTTTTCAAAAATTCAAACAAAAATGTTCAGTGGGTGCTAAATAATACACTGGTAATTATGGTGGAGAAAACACATTTTTATAAAATGTCTAAATACTTTTAAATGAAATAAAACAGAAAAGGAGATAAACAAATAAAAAGAAAACAGAAAACAGAAACAGTCAGAGAAAAAGAAAAAAAAAGGAGCAGGCCTCCCCCCCACTGGACCCGTGGCCCATCTGCACCGAACCCCGGCCCAAGCTGGGCCGCCACCCGCAGCCGCGACCCCGGCCCAGCCCCCCCCCCCCCCCCCGCGTCCCCTTCCTGTTCCCCCGACCGGGTCGGAACAGGGGCGCGCTGCCGCCCGACCCCCTCGCCGGCACCGACGCCGGAGGGGATAAGGTCGCCAGCCCGCGCCTCCTCAGGCCTCTCTCCCACTCACCCCGCTCTCCCTCTCGGCCCCCGCGCCTCCCTCTTCCCTCCCCCGGATCCGCGCCGCTCCCCTCTTCCCCACGCCCGACGCGCTCGCCGCCGTTCCCTTCGTTCACGCGGCCACCGTGCCCCACTCGCCACCTCGCCGTGTCGTACGACGTCGCCGCCCTCGACTACACCCCCTCCGCCTCTCCGTCGAAGCTCGGAGCCACTGCAACGGCCTTCCCGAGCTCGCCTTCAACCTCGGACGCCGGCGACCCCCTTCTTCCCCGGCGACGACCTGCTGCTACTAAGCCACCCACGGGCCTTTCTTGCGCCGCGCGGTGAGCTCCTCTACCTCCTCCCCCTCTCCGTTACCTCGCTCGCGCTCCGTAGCTGCTTCCCCGCGCGCGCCCGAACGCCACGCCGCGGAGCTCGCCGCCGGCGTGTCTCCGGTGACCAAATGGTCACGGGCGTTGGCCCGCTAGCCCGACCGCACCGAGCCGCACCCGCCTAGGTAGTTAGTTCGGCCGTTCGCGCGCTCTAGCGTAGCTTCCGTTGGGCACCCGTAGCACCTCGCCGCCGGCGAGTTCGTAACGCTCGTCTCCGGCCGTTCCAGCCCCTCCGACCACCGCCGTTGGACGCGCGACGTCGAGCCGCGTCGAACGCGCCAAGCCTCGCCCCCGCAAACCCACTGTGGGTGAAACCCGTACCCCTCCCGAGCCGCGCCGCCGTGCGTCTGGTCGCCGGCGTTGCTCCGGCGCCGGCCGCCGACGTGGCACACCTGGGGCCACCCCCTGGGTCACTGCCAGTGGCCCCCACGGGCCCCAGTTGACTGGGTTGACCCAGTCAACTGCTGACTGGGCAGGCCCAGTCACTGACATGCGGGCCCCGCCGCAAAAATAAAGAAAAAAAGAAAATGTTTTATAAATAAAAATAATTAGTTAACTAATCAGTCACTGACATATGGGGCCCACCCCTCTAATTATACTGTTAGATTAGTTTAAATAGATATTAGACTAACAGAGGCTGACATGTGGGTCCCACTGGACCCACCTGTCTGGTTTGACTCGTCAGCCGACCTGTTGACTTGCTGACGTCAGCATTGCCCCATGCTGACGTCATAATTCATTTTTCTTAATATAAATAATTTCAGAAATTCAAATAAACTTTGAAAATTCATATCTTTTAAACCGTAACTCGGATGAAAATGTTTTCTATATGAAAGTTGCTCAGAACGACGAGACGAATCCGGATACGCAGTCCGTTCGTCCACCACACCTCCCTAACCTATCGAACTAGCAACTTTTCCCCTCCGGTCCGTCTGTCCGAAAACGCGAAACATCGGGAATACCTCCCGGATGTTCCCCCCTTCACCGGTACCACCTACTGTCGCATTAGGACACCCCTAGCACCGCTCATTGTCATGTCACGCATCGTCATGCTTATGATTGCATTGTATTTACTATTTCTTCCCCCTCTTCTCTCCGGTAGACTACGAGACCGACCCTGCAGCTGCCCAGTTCGACTACGGAGTCGACGACCCCTCCTACTTGCCAGAGCAACCAGGCAAGCCCCCCCCTTGATCACCAGATATAGCCTACTCTCCTCTATACTGCTTGCATTAGAGTAGTGTAGCATGTTACTGCTTTTCGATATCCTATCCTGATGCATAGCCTATCCTTGCTACTACTGTTGTTACCTTTACCTGCAATCCTACATGCTTAGTATAGGATGCTAGCTTTCCATCAGTGGCCCTACATTCTTGTCCGTCTGCTGTGCTACACTATCGGGCCGTGATCACCTGGGCGGTGATCACGGGTATATACCTAAATACTATATACATGACACATGTGATGACTAAAGTCGGGTCGGCTCGTAGGAGTACCCGCAAGTGGATCTTTGTGGCGAAGCGACAGGGCAGGTTGAGACCGCCTAGGTGAGAGGTGGGCCTGGCCCTGGTCGGCGTTCGCGATACTTAACACGCTTAACGAGATCTTGGTATTTGATCTGAGTCTGGCCATTTGGTCTATACGCACTAGCCATCTACGCGGGAGTAGTTATGGGTATCCCGGCGTCGTGGTATCAGCCGAAGCCTTCGTGACGTCAGCGACTGAGTGGCGCGCGCCGTGTTGGACCGCTTTGACGTAACCGCCGTGATCGTGTGGGTTGCTAGGTCTGCTCGCGGCCGCGTTCGCAACGTGCAGGTGTGCATAGGGCGATGGGCCCAGACCCCTGCGCGCTTAGGATTAGACCGGCGTGCTGACCGCTCTGTTGTGCTTAGGTGGGGCTGCGACGCGTTGATCTTACGAGGCCGGGCATGACCCAGAAAAGTGTGTCCGGCCAATTAGGATCGAGCGTGTTGGGTTATGTGGTGCACCCCTGCAGGGAAGTTTATCTATTCGAATAGCCGTGTCCCTCGGAAAAGGACGACCCGGAGTTGTACCTTGAGCTTATGACAACTAGAACTGGATACTGAATAAAATACACCCTTCCAAGTGCCAGATACAACCCGGTGATCGCTCTCTAACAGGGCGACGAGGAGGGGATCGCCGGGTAGGATTATGCTATGCGATGCTACTTGGAGGACTTCAATCTACTCTCTTCTATATGCTGCAAGATGGAGATGACCAGAAGCGTAGTCTTCGACAGGACTAGCTATCCCCCTTTTAATTCTGGCATTCTGCAGTTCAGTCCACTGATATGCCCCTTTACACATATACCCATGCATATGTAGTATAGCTCCTTGCTTGCGAGTACTTTGGATGAGTACTCACGGTTGCTTTTCTCCCTCTTTTCCCCCTTTCCTTTCTACCTGGTTGTCGCAACTAGATGCTGGAGCCCAGGAGCCAGATGCCCCCGCCGATGATGACTCCTACTACACCGGAGGTGCCTACTACTACGTGCAGCCCGCTGACGACGACTAGGAGTAGTTTAGGAGGATCCCAGGCAGGAGGCATGCACCTCTTTCGATCTGTATCCCAGTTTGTGCTAGCCTTCTTAAGGCAAACTTGTTTAACTTATGTCTGTACTCAGATATTGTTGCTTCCGCTGACTCGTCTATGATCGAGCACTTGTATTCGAGCCCTGGAGGCCCCTGGCTTGTATTATGATGCTTGTATGACTTATTTATGTTTTAGAGTTGTGTTGTGATATCTTCCTGTGAGTCCCAGATCTTGATCGTACACGTTTGCGTGCATGATTAGTGTACGGTCAAATCGGGGGTGTCACAATGCCCATGATGGTTTTTAGGACAGAGAAGGATCAGGTTAGACAACGGCTGGTGTCCAGCTTGTAGCTTAGGTGGAGGCGCTCCGTCTGAGGCTGGCCAAAGAGAAACCAGAGTGCAGTCATTCTTAGCAGATGAAGGTTCAGTTTGAAGCAAAAGCTATGGACAAACAGACTGAACTACAGACAAAATCTCACAAAAGAGAGGTACTGGTAAGAAAGTTGTGGCATCAAGGGAGCTAGGCACTCTAGTTATCATGGAAAAAGAACCTACTTCGGATGACATGAACCCAACATTACGGGGTGTTGGTTTTTTGGATATATCTTTTTGTACTGCGGTGGACTTGATGGTATACAATGATTCCATCCTTGGCAAACGTCAGGTTACGGGGCTGTTTGGATATGGGCAGGATGCACAGCATGGCAAAGCTCTGGTGCCGTTTGTTGATGTTCCAACAGGAGGTAGTCTGAAGAAAGGAAAAATTGAAGGTCAACAGATGGAGGAGGAAGTAACCAGCAAAGGAAGTGAGGTGGACATGGAGGCAGCTGGCCTAGGGGCCGCCAGCGATCTGACGGGGCCAATGGAGCTCCGTCAGAAGCAACGAATTGCCTAGTTGGGAACTGCCGAGGGGCGGGGAACCCTCGTATAGTTCGTGACTTGCAGGCTCGATGTAGAGTCAATTCTCCGAGGATGGTTTTCTTGTGTGAGACTAGGCAACAAAAAAATAAAATGGTTAGACTTTGTAGTCGGTTAGGACTGCGAGGTCTTGATGGAATAAGTAGTCAGGGTAAAAGTGGTGGTTTAGCTTTGTTTTGGGATGAATCGTTGTACGTTGATGTTCAAGATATTAATTAGAGATGGATTGATGTGTATGTTCAAAACCGGAAATAGGTTGCGCCATGTATTATCCGCTACAGCTCTATCCAACTGAATGAAATATGCTCTAGAGGCATTAATAAAGTTGTTATTTTATATTTCCTTATATCATGATAAATGTTTATTATTCATGCTAGAATTGTATTAACCGGAAACTGGATACATGTGTGGATACCTAGACAAAACACCGTATCCCTAGTAAGCCTCTACTAGACTAGCTCGTTAATCAAAGATGGTTAAGTTTCGTAGCCATAGACATGTGTTGTGATTTGATGAATGGGATCACATCATTAGAGAATGACGTGATGGACAAGACCCATCCGTTAGCTTAGCATAATGATTGTTAAGTTTTATTGCTATTGCTTTATTCATGACTTATACATATTTCTCTGACTATGAGATTATGCAACTCCCGAATACCGGAGGAACACCTTGTGTGCTATCAAATGTCACAACATAACTGGGTGATTATAAAGATGCTCTACAGGTATCTCTAAAGGTTTTTGTTGGGTTGGCATAGATCGAGATTAGGATTTGTCACACCGAGTATCGGAGAGGTATCTCTCGGCCCTCTCGGTAGTGCACATTATAATAAGCCTTGCAAGCAACGTGACTAATGAGTTAGTTGCGGGATGATGCATTACGGAAACGAGTAAAGAGACTTGCCGGTAACAAGATTGAACAAGGTATGGAGATACCGACGATCGAATCTCGGGCAAGTAACATACCGATGACAAAGGGAATAACGTATGTTGTCATAACGGTTTGACCGATAAAGATCTTTGTAGAATATGTGGGAGCCAATATGAGCATCCAGGTTCCGCTATTGGTTATTGACCGGAGAGGTGTCTCGGTCATGTCTGCATAGTTCTCGAACCCGTAGGGTCCGCACGCTTAACGTTCGATGACGACTTGTATTATATGAGTTATGTGATTTGGTGACCGAATGTTGTTCGGAGTCCCGGATGAGATCACGTACATGACGAGGAGTCTCGAAATGGCCGAGAGGTAAAGATTCATATATAGGACAATAGTATTTGGACACCGGAAGTGTTTCAGGGGTACCGGGTATGTATCGGGTCACCGGAAGGGGTTTCGGGCAACCCCCGACAAACTATATGGGCCTAATGGGCCAAGAGAGGGACAGACCAGCCCCTAAGGGGCTGGTGCGCCCCCCACATATATGCTGGCCAAATTGGAGTAGAAAAGGGGAAGGAGGAAAGGAAAAAGGGAATAGGATTCCCCTTCCCCCTCTTGCCTTCCTACTCCGAATAGGAATAGGAAAGGGGGGGGGCGAATTGGGAGGACCCCAAGTAGGATTCCTCCTACTTGGGGCTCCCCCTTGGCCACCCCTCCTCCCCTCTAACCTATATATATGAGGGGGAACTGCTAGAACACACAACAAACATTGTTAGCCGTGTGTGGCGGCCCCCCTCCACAGTTTACGCCTCCGGTCATATTCACGTAGTGCTTAGGCGAAGCCTTGCGCAGATCACTTCACCATCACCGTCACCACGCCGTTGTGTTGACGAAACTCTCCCTCGACACTTTGCTAAATCAAGATTTTGAGGGACGTCCACTATTGCAGGTTGCTGCTAACGCGACACTACAATCAGAGACCCTTCGAGGAAACTGTGTGCGATGCATTAATCGCAAATGGTGGTGTAAAAAACCAGTCAAAAAAGGTGCAAAACGTTTGCGATGGAGGATGCATCGAACATGGTTCAGATTTTAGTTGCGTGTGCGATGCAGGGCATACGGTTCAGTTCAATCAACTATTTGGGATGAACAAAAAAAACGGGCAGCCAGACACTACTGCAGGATGCTGCTAACGCGACACTACGATAAAAGACCCTTCGAGAAACTGTGTGCGATGCAATAATCGCAAATGGTGTTGTATGAAAACTGTCAGAAATGTATAAAACGTTTGCGATGACGGATGCATCAAACACGGTTCAGGTTTTAGTTGCGTGTGTGATGAAGGGCATACGGTTTAGTTCAATTAACTGTTTGCGATGAGGAGGAACAAAAGAAACGGGCAGCCAGATGAAGGCGTGTGCGATACACAGCATACGGTTCACTCGGAAGAACTGTTTGTGATTAGGCAAGACAAAATAAACGGCCAGTTAGATCAAGGTGTGTGCTATATACAGCATGCGGTTCACTCGGATGAACTGTTTGCGTTGAGACATGAGCACAAAAACGATTCAACTTAACAAGATGTGTGTGATACGCGGCAAACAAGTTTGTAATCAGAAATGCGTGTGAAGACCGATAATAACACAGACGGTTGCTGCTAATAAGACGTGTGTGTTGTGCGATGGGATTGCATACAGAACAACAACATATATACACACACACACACACACACACACACACACACTTGTAAGGACATGCTTGCATAACCAAATTAAACATCCACTTACATAGGTGGCTACTACAACCATGTCATTTACACACACCAAAGTAAAATATTACATGCATAATTACATAGGTGGCTACTACACACATGACATTTCCACACACACCAATAAAGTAAACTATATATTACATGCATGATTAACTAGCATAAACGATCATCTGATCATCATCTACTTCTTGTGACGCTTGCTCTGCTTGTGGCTCGATCCGGGCTCGTCGATTTGGGTAACGAGGCACTTCCTCATGTCAACGATCTGCCTGTGCATCTCGTAGCATGTGTACACGCTCTTGGCCACAAACCTGAGGTGAGGTTCATCCAGTTGCCACATCTAGGCCCCGTGCCAGGATACGGGACTTGTTCTCTAGGCATCATGCTTCATCTTTTCGTAGTAGGGGTCGATGATGGCCAAGGCAAGTTCGACCAGGGAGTCCTTCTTTGTGCTGCCCCAGACCGTGTAGTGGTCATGGATTTCGACAAGGTTCTTGTAGGCCAAGCCCGTAACACTGAGCGCTTTTACATCGTTGGTCATATCCACCGTGGCGAACTTGTAGTCAGTGCTGTTGACAAACCTGTTGAAACGGTCGCAAGGCTCTGTGGTCATGCAGTAGTGGTAGATGAGGACATCATGGCGCACGCACAACTAGGCGACGACAACCTTCTGATCTATGCCGGGACGACCGGCATTATACTGGAGGTCGATGCCGACCACCTTGTACTTGTCTCCAGCAAGCAACTGCTCAACGCTGTTGATGTAGTCGTCCACCACGGCCGGGTCGATGGTGTACACCACCGAGAGATCCATCTCCCTCGCGTGGGTCTCCACTCTATGCTCGCCGAACTCCATTGGAGCGCCGCCAGACATCCCCTCTCTATGTGTCGTCGTGGGTGTGCTTGTTGTGTTGTGGGGCGCGATCGAAAGGTTGAAGAGACCAAGGTTATAATGGCCGCGGGAATTAAAGGGGAAGCCGGACGGCCAGGAATATCGGCAGGCCCTGATGGCAGTTCTAATTTGCAGCGCGTAACTCCATCGTGCTGCACGTAACTGCATCGCGTGGCAACGCGCGCGGCGCAACCGCATGCATATGGGGCCCCCGACGTGATCGTGCGCATGCCCAACCGCTGGCAGAGCACGCTCGGAGGGACGTGAGCAGAGCGCTCCGCGGTTGCCTCAAGGAAAAGCTGTCCACAAGCCGAGCACGCCGACGGACGCGACAGAGCGCGCCGTGGCGCCTAACGGCGAGCAGAGCTTGCCGAGGGATGCGAGCAGAGGACGGCACAGTGATACGTGGCAAATAAGACGAACTGTGCGAGCGATGTCGGAGACATCAAGCACGAATCAGATTAGAGTTGTGTGTGCGATACGTGGCAGACACTTGATCCATCAGAGCTGTTTGTGATGGAATAAGCCGTGTGTG
This sequence comes from Triticum aestivum, assembly GCF_018294505.1. Lineage (NCBI taxonomy): Eukaryota > Viridiplantae > Streptophyta > Magnoliopsida > Poales > Poaceae > Triticum > Triticum aestivum. The sequence continues at coordinate 475,087,191 of NC_057814.1, read as the reverse complement.
TTGCGGGCAAATGCTTGCTGGTGTATAACCTTAAATTTAACCAAAAAAGTGTTAATGCATGTTACAAAAATTGTATAGCTGGAAACTATGTTCAAATACGACCCCAACGATATAATCTATGGCGACATGCATTCGTATTTTATTAGTTAAATCCTACTTATAAACCAGGACGGGGGTATAGTAGGTAATTAAATTGCAACGTTTTTTATTAACTGTATGTGTACGTGTCCTCTCATCCTCCTCTCGCACGTCTTGTCACCCCGCTGCCGCAGACGGCTTACAGCGCAAGCTTGCGCAGCGCGCGGGGGCGTTCTTTTGGCCAAACGGTGGCGCCAATAAATCGTCGGTGAGCCCGTTCCCACGCAACCTCACAGGTTCCCGCGCAAGCTTCCCGCCCGACTCGGTGAAATCCCCCAAAATCGCAATACTTATCGGCCTGCTATAAAAACCCTCACGGCCGGCGAGTCCTGCGTCGCAGTTTCCCCTCCCTCCCTGTAGCTTCTCTCGTCTGCTTCTCCCACAATCGCCAATGGCACTGGTCCGTCGTCGCCGCTCAGCCACTCCCCTGTCATCAGAGGACAACTCCAGCTGGGAGGCTACACCGCGGCGGCAGCGCAGTCCCCGGCGTAGTGTAGTGCGCATGGCATCCGTGTTGGGTGTGCGCGGAACACCCCCCACATGCTCCGCCGCCGCTGGCCGTCGGCAGCTGTTGTCGGCCACCGTTGCCGCCACACCACCGTCGAAAGCCAGGGCCATCTCCCGCTCCGCCGCCACGGCCCGAAGGCGGGAGGTGGTCGTCGTGGCCGCCACCCCATTGCCGGCCACCGTGGCCATCACCCGCTCCGCCACCGCGGCCCGAAGGCGGGAGGTGGTGGTCGTGGCCGCCACCCCATCATCGGCCGCCGTGGCCCCCAGCCCACCGTCGACCGCCGGGATCATCACCCGCTCCGCCAACGCCGCTCGAGGGAGGGAGGCAGAGGTGGAGGCCCGCACGTGCGTCAGCGACCTTGCGCGCTACATCGAGTTCCTGCGGGAGGAGGAGGAGCGCCTCGTCGAGCATGCAAAGAGCCTTACCGCAGCCGTGGCCACAGCACACGCCGACGCAGAGGCGAGGAATCAGGAGATCTACGAGCAGTCTGGCCGCTTCGAGAGGGATAGTATGGAGCGGCAGTGGGCGTTCGAGCTGGCGAGCATCGTTGAACGTGCAGCAGCGGCAGGCACCGTATTGCATTTGTCCAGCTCGTCGGGAGGCTCCTCCTCCTCCTCTGCCTCTTACTGAGCACACTCAGCAGAGGAGAGGCTGCCGAAAGTAGCACAAAGCCCCTCCGTGGTAGTAGTAGTATTTAGGGCTATTTTGTTCAGTTCATCTGAATATAGATCTGTGGTCGAACTGTACAATGTACTTAAAATTAGCTAGTATATATAGTTGAACTAGCTATTTCAGTACGTGGTTGGCAACAATTGGGGAGAAGTTTGGTTGGTTCAGCTGTCGAGTTGAACTGTTTGTATAAATTAAGAATGACTAGTTAATCTATGAATGAAATCTATGCTTAATTACTTAATTTTAGTTGCAAAAATTACATAGTGCTAATGATTTCTAGCTCCATATTTTGACAAATCGCAGTGTTACAAGGATTGACAAATGGCAACGTTACTAGATCAAGAAATGTAAATCTTTCCAGTTTGACAAATGGCAACATACCCAATATGAAAGATGCAAATCTTACCAAATTGTTTGTACGTGGTTGCACACGGGTCATCCAAAACAACCGTTTGCGTTGAAGGGATGCACAAATCCTGCGCTGCTCTCACCTTGCATACGGGTGTTCTATCTAAATCGTTTGCGATCAAGAGCTGCAGAAATCCTGCTCGGCACATTTTCTCTTGGCTTCCTGGGGAAGCTGTCGGTTTGCATACGGGTGTTCTAACTAAAACGTTTGAGATGAGTGTTTTATATTTAAAAAGCGAATTAAACTGCGGCTTGGGCGCCATTAATGGAGAGGATGCGAGCAAGGCGGGCGGCCATGGAAGTCAAAGGGCTCGCTTCCCAGTGAGCCTGCGCAGCATACAGCTCGCACGCTTCTCAGTGAGCCTGCACACTCGAGGACAGCTTGCACGCCTCTCAGTCAGCCTACGCACCGGACGGCGCTCGCACGCCTCCCGTTCAGTCAACGTCAAGCAGTTGTCCGTACGACACCTCCTACAGCCATTAAAACCAAGACACATGGCGTCACGTGAATGGTTAACAGAATTTTGGATTTACTAGAATTTAAAAACCATGCATCTCAATGTTTTGCCAGCAATCAACGGTGCCCTAGTGTTTGAAATTCATTCCCATTTCTTGCATGGGACCTAAGCATGCACCCAAGGACACATATTTGATTTTTCAACCAATTTATATGCACTGGAGCATGTGCATGTAGTTCAAATTTGAATTATCCATATAAATGCATTGAAAACTCAGTTAATGCATAAAAATGTCCAAACGAACCCCGAAAAATCACAAAATAACACTCCTGTTGTTCTATGTTGACACGAGAAAAAAATTGAAAGCAATAAGAGGCAATGGATATTGTTTCGTCCCCAAAGGTGGGACGTTCCCTACCGAAAACCAACATTCTTGTTGTGAGAAGCTCTGGTTTGTGAGAAGTATATACCCAAACCTGCCCCAAATGGGACAAAAATTTGTATCACGGCATGTTGATGCTGCTCCATGATAGCATGCCAAGTTTCATGAATTTCAGACGAGTTTTGGATTTACTAGAATTTAAGAACCAGGCATCTCAATGTTTTGCCGGCAATCAACGGTGCCCTGGTGTTTGAAATTCATTCCCATTTCTTGCATGGGACATAAGCATGCACCCAAGGACACAAATTTGATTTTTCAACCAATTTATATGCACTGGAGCATGTGCATGTAGTTCAAATTTGAATTATGCACATAAATGCTTTGAAAACTCAGTTAACGCATAAAATGTCCAAACGAACCCTAAAAAATCACAAAAATTCACACAACACTCATGTTGTTCTATGATGACACGAGAAAAAAATTTGAAAGCAATAAGAGGCAATAGATATCGTTTCGTCCCCAAAGGTGGGACGTTCCCTACGGAAAATCATCATGCTTGTTCCGAGAAGCTCCGGTTTGTGAGAAGCATATACCCAAACCTGCCCCAAATGGGACAAAATTTGTACCACGGCATGTTGATGCCGCTCCATAATAGCATGCCAAGTTTCATGAATTTCAGACGAGTTTTAGATTTACTAGAATTTAAAAACCAGGCATCTCAATGTTTTGCCGGCAATTAACGGTGCCCTGGTGTTTGAAATTCATTCCCATTTCTTGCATGGGACCTAAGCATGCACCCAAGGACACGGATTTGATTTTTCAACCAATTTATATGCACTGGAGCATGTCCATGTAGTCCAAATTTGAATTATGCACATAAATGCATTGAAAACTCAGTTAATGCATAAAAATGTCCAAACGAACCCCAAAAAATCACAAATATTCACACAACACTCCTGTTGTTCTATGTTCACACGAGAAAAAAAATGAAAGCACTAAGAGGCAATGGATATTGTTTCGTCCCCAAAGGTGGGACGTACCATCATGCTTGTTGTGAGAAGCATATACCCAAACCTGTCCCAAATGGGACAAAATTTGTACCACGGCATGTTGATGCCGCTCCATGATAGACTGCCAAGTTTCACGAATTTTAGACGAGTTTTGGATTTACTAAAATTTAAGAACCAGGCATCTCAATGTTTTGCCGGCAATCAACGGTGCCCTGGTGTTTGAAATTCATTCCCATTTCTTGCATGGGACCTAAGCATGCACCCAAGGACACAGATTTGATTTTTCAACCAATTTATATGCACTCGAGCATGTGCATGTAGTTCAAATTTGAATTATGCACATAAATGCATTGAAAACTCAGTTAATGCATAAAAATGTCCAAACGAACCCCGAAAATTCACGAAAATTCACACAACACTCCTGTTGTTCTATGTTGACACGAAAAAAAATTTGAAAGCGATAAGAGGCAATATATATCGTTTTGTCCCTAAAGGTGGGACGTTCCCTACCAAAAATCATCATGCTTGTTGTGAGAAGCTCCGGTTTGTGAGAAGCATATACCCAAACCTGCCCCAAATGGGACAAAATTTGTCCCACGGCATGTTGATGCCGCTCCATAATAGCATGCCAAGTTTCATGAATTTCAGACGAGTTTTGGATTTACTAAATTTAAAAACCAGACATCTCAATGTTTTGTCGGCAATCAACGGTGCCCTGGTGTTTGAAATTCATTCCCATTTCTTGCATGGGACCTAAGCATGCACAAAAGGACACAGATTTGATTTTTCAACCAATTTATATTCACTGGAGCATGTGCATGTAGTCCAAATTTCAATTAGACACATAAATGCATTGAAAAATCAGTTAATGCATAAAAATGTCCAAACGAACCTCGAAAAATCACAGAAATTCACACAACACTCCTGTTGTTCTATGTTGACACGAGAAAAAAATTGAAAGCAATAAGAGGCAATGGATATCGTTTCGTCCCCAAAGGTGGGACGTTCCCTACCGAAAACCATCATGCTTGTTGTGAGAAGCTCCGGTTTGTGAGAAGCATATACCCAAACCTTCCCCAAATGGGACAAAATTTGTACCACGACGTGTTGATGCCGCTCCATGATAGCATGCCAAGTTTCATGAATTTCAGACGAGTTTTGGATTTACTAGAATTTAAAAACCAGGCATCTGATTGTTTTGTCAGCAATCAACGGTGCCGTGGTGTTTGAAATTCATTCCCATTTCTTGCATGGGACCTAAGCATGCACCCAAGGACACGGATTTGATTTTTCAACCAATTTATATGCACTAGAGCATGTGCATGTAGTTCAAATTTGTATTATGCACATAAATGCATTGAAAACTCAGTTAATGCATAAAAATGTCCAAACGAACCCCGAAAAATCACAAATATTCACACAACACTCCTGTTGTTCTATGTTCACACGAGAAAAAAAATGAAAGCACTAAGAGGCAATGGATATTGTTTCATCCCCAAAGGTGGGACGTTCCCTACCGAAAACCATCATGCTTGTTGTGAGAAGCTCCGGTTTGTGAGAAGCATATACCCAAACCTGTCCCAAATGGGACAAAATTTGTTCCACGGCATGTCGATGCCGCTCCATGATAGCATGCCAAGTTTCATGAATTTCAGACGAGTTATGGATTTAGTAAAATTTAAGAACCAGGCATCTCAATGTTTTGCCAGCAATCAACGGTGCCCTGGTGTTTGAAATTCATTCCCATTTCTTGCATGGGACCTAAGCATGCACCCAAGGACACATATTTGATTTTTCTACCAATTTATATGCACTGGAGCATGTGCATGTAGTTCAAATTTGAATTATGCACATAAATGCATTGAAAACTCAGTTAATGCATAAAAATGTCCAAACGAACCCCGAAAATTCACACAACACTCCTGTTGTTCTATGTTGACACGAGAAAAAAATTTGAAAGCGATAAGAGGCAATAGATATCGTTTCGTCCCCAAAGGTGGGACGTTCCCTACCAAAAATCATCATGCTTGTTGTGAGAAGCTCCGGTTTGTGAGAAGCATATACCCAAACCTGCCCCAAATGGGACAAAATTTGTACCACGGCATGTTGATGCCGCTCCATAATAGCATGCCAAGTTTCATGAATTTCAGACGAGTTTTGGATTTACTAGAATTTAAAAACCAGACATCTCAATATTTTGTCGGCAATCAACGGTGCCCTGGTGTTTGAAATTCATTCCCATTTATTGCATTGGACCTAAGCATGCACCCAAGGACACATATTTGCCTTTTCAACCAATTTATATTCACTGGAGCATGTGCATGTAGTTCAAATTTGAATTAGATACATAAATGCATTGAAAACTCAGTTAATGCATAAAAATGTCCAAACGAACCCCGAAAAATCACAGAAATTCACACAACACTCCTGTTGTTCTATGTTGACACGAGAGAAAAAATTGAAAGCAATAAGAGGCAATGGATATCGTTTCGTCCCCAAAGGTGGGAGGTTCCCTACCGAAAACCATCCTGCTTGTTGTGAGAAGCACCGGTTTGTGAGAAGCATATACCCAAACCTTCCCCAAATGGGACAAAATTTGTACCGCGACGTGCTGATGCTGCTCCATGATAGCATGCCAAGTTTCATGAATTTAAGATGAGTTTTCGAGTTACTAGAATTTAAAAACCAGGCATCTCAATGTTTTGCCGGCAATTAACGGTGCCTTGATGTTTGAAATTCATTCCCATTTCTTGCATGGGACCTAAGCATGCACCCAAGGACACAGATTTGATTTTTCAACCAATTTATATGCACGGGAGCATGTGCATGTAGTTCAAATTTGAATTATGCACATAAATGCATTGAAAACTCAGTTAATGCATAAAAATGTCCAAACGAACCCCGAAAAATCACAAAAATTCACACAATACTCCTGTTGTTCAATGTTGACACAAGAAGAAAAATGGAAAGCACTAAGAGGCAATGGATATTGTTCGTCTCCAAAGGTGGGACATTCCCTACCGAAAACCATCATGCTTGTTGTGAGAAGCTCCGGTTTGTGAGAAGCATATACCCAAACCTATCCCAAATGGGACAAAATTTGTACCACGGCATGGTGATGCCGCTCCATGATAGTATGCCAAGTTTCATGAATTTCGGACGAGTTTTGGATTTACTAGAATTTAAAAACCAGGCATCTCAATGTTTTGCGACAATTAACGGTGCCCTGGTGTTTGAAATTTATTCCCATATCTTGCATGGGACCTAAGCATGCACCCAAGGACACAGATTTGATTTTCAACCAATTTATATGCACTAGAGCATGTGCATGTAGGTCAAATTTGAATTATGCACATAAATGCATTGAAAACTCAGTTAATGCATAAAAATGTCCAAACGAACCCCGAAAAATCACAAAAATTCACACAACACTCCTGTTGTTCTATGTTGACACGAGAAAAAAAATTGAAAGCAATAAGAGGCAATGGATATCCTTTTGTCTCCAAAGGTGGGACGTTCCCTACCGAAAACCATCATGCTTGTTGTGAGAAGCTCCAGTTTGTGACAAGCATATACCAAAACCTGCCCAAAATGGGAAAATTTTGTACCATGACATGTTGATGCCGCTCCATGATAGCATGCCAAGTTTCATGAATTTCAGACGAGTTTTGGATTTACTAGAATTTAAAAACCAGGCATCTCAATGTTTTGCCGGCAATCAACAGTGCCCTGGTGTTTGAAATTTATTTCCATTTCTTGCATGGGACCTAAGCATGCACACAAGGAGACATATTTGATTTTTCAACCAATTTATATGCACTGGAGCATGTGGATGTAGCTCAAATTTGAATTATGCACATAAATGCATTGAAAACTCAGCTAATGCATAAAAATGTCCAAACGAACCCCGAAAAATCACAAAAATTCACACAACACTCCTGTTGTTCTATGTTGACAGGAGAAAAAAAATTGAAAGCGATAAGAGGCAGTGGATATCGGTTCATCCCCAAAGGTGGGACGTTCCCTACCGAAAACCATCATGCTTGTTGTGAGAAGCTCCGGTTTGTGAGAAGCATATACCCAAACCTGCCCCAAATGGGACAAAATTTATACCACGGCATGTTGATGCCGCTCCATGATAGCATGCCAAGTTTCATGAATTTCAGACGAGTTTTGGATTTACTAGAATTTAAAAACCAGGCATCTGATTGTTTTGTCGGCAATCAACGGTGCCCTGGTGTTTGAAATTCATTCCCATTTCTTGCATGGGACCTAAGCATGCACCCAAGAACATAGATTTGATTTTTCAACCAATTAATATGCATTGGAGCATGTGCATGCAGTTCAAGTTTGAATTATGCACATAAATGCATTGAAATCTCAGTTAATGCATAAAAATGCCCAAACGAACCCCGAAAATTCACACAACACTCCTGTTGTTCTATGTTGACACGAGAAAAAAATTTGAAAGCGATAAGAGGCAATAGATATCGTTTCGTCCCCAAAGGTGGGACGTTCCCTACCAAAAATCATCATGCTTGTTGTGAGAAGCTCCGGTTTGTGAGAAGCATATACCCAAACCTGCCCCAAATGGGACAAAATTTGTACCACGGCATGTTGATGCCGCTCCATAATAGCATGCCAAGTTTCATGAATTTCAGACGAGTTTTGGATTTACTAGAATTTAAAAACCAGACATCTGAATGTTTTGTCGGCAATCAACGGTGCCCTGGTGTTTGAAATTCATTCCCATTTCTTGCATGGGACCTAAGCATGCACCCAAAGACACATATTTACCTTTGAAACCAATTTATATTCACTGGAGCATGTGCATGTAGTTCAAATTTGAATTAGATACATAAATGCATTGAAAACTCAGTTAATGCATAAAAATGTCCAAACGAACCCCGAAAAATCACAGAAATTCACACAACAGTCCTGTTGTTCTATGTTGACACGAGAGAAAAATTTAAAGCAATAAGAGGCAATGGATATCATTTCGTCCCCAAAGGTGGGACGTTCCCTACCGAAAACCATCATGCTTGTTGTGAGAAGCTCCGGTTTGTGAGAAGCATATACCCAAACCTTCCCCAAATGGGACAAAATTTATACCACGACGTGTTGATGCTGCTCCATGATAGCATGCCAAGTTTCATGAATTTAAAATGAGTTTTCGATTTACTAGAATTTAAAAACCAGGCATCTCAATGTTTTGCCGGCAATTAACGGTGCCCTGGTGTTTGAAATTCATTCCCATTTCTTGCATGGGACCTAAGCATGCACCCAAGGACACAGATTTGATTTTTCAACCAATTTATATGCACGGGAGCATGTGCATGTAGTTCAAATTTGAATTATGCACATAAATGCATTGAAAACTCAGTTAATTCATAAAAATGTCCAAACGAACCCCGAAAAATCACAAAAATTCACACAATACTCCTGTTGTTCTATGTTGACACAAGAAAAAAAATGGAAAGCACTAAGAGGCAATGGATATTGTTCGTCCCCAAAGGTGGGACGTTCCCTACCGAAAACCATCATGCTTGTTGTGAGAAGCTCCGGTTTGTGAGAAGCATATACCCAAACCTGTCCCAAATGGGACAATATTTGTACCACGGCATGTTGATGCCGCTCCATGATAGTATGCCAAGTTTCATGAATTTCAGACGAGTTTTGGATGTACTAGAATTTAAAAACCAGGCATCTCAATGTTTTGCGGCAATTAACGGTGCCCTGGTGTTTGAAATTTATTCCCATTTCTTGCATGGGACCTAAGCATGCACCCAAGGACACAGATTTGATTTTCAACCAATTTATATGCACTGGAGCATGTGCATGTAGTTCAAATTTGAATTATGCACATAAATGCATTGAAAACTCAGTTAATGCATAAAAATGTCCAAACGAACCCCGAAAAATCACAAAAATTCACACAACACTCCTGTTGTTCTATGTTGACATGAGAAAAAAATTGAAAGCAATAAGAGGCAATGGATATCCTTTCGTCTCCAAAGGTGGGACGTTCCCTACCGAAAACCATCATGCTTGTTGTGAGAAGCTCCAGTTTGTGAGAAGCATATACCAAAACCTGCCCCAAATGGGAAAATTTTGTACCACGGCATGTTGATGCCGCTCCATGATAGCATGCCAAGTTTCATGAATTTCAGACGAGTTTTGGATTTACTAGAATTAAAAAACAAGGCATCTCAATGTTTTGCCGGCAATCAACAGTGCCCTGGTGTTTGAAATTTATTTCCATTTCTTGCATGGGACCTAAGCATGCACACAAGGACACAGATTTGATTTTTCAACCAATTTATATGCACTGGAGCATGTGCATGTAGTTCAAATTTGAATTATGCACATAAATGCATTGAAAACTCAGCTAATGCATAAAAATGTCCAAACGAACCCCGAAAAATCACAAAAATTCACACAACACTCCTCTTGTTCTAAGTTGACACGAGAAAAAAAATTGAAATCAATAAGAGGCAATGGATATCGGTTCATCCCCAAAGGTGGGACGTTTCCTACCGAAAACCATCATGCTTGTTGTGAGAAGCTCCGGTTTGTGAGAAGCATATACCCAAACCTGCCCCAAATGGGACAAAATTTATACCACGGCATGTTGATGCCGCTCCATGATAGCATGCCAAGTTTCATGAATTTCAGACGAGTTTTGGATTTACTATAATTTAAAAACCAGGCATCTGATTGTTTTGTCGGCAATCAACGGTGCCCTGGTGTTTGAAATTCATTCCCATTTCTTGCATGGGACCTAAGCATGCACCCAAGAACACAGATTTGATTTTTCAACCAATTTATATGCACTGGAGCATGTGCATGTTGTTCAAATTTTAATTATGCACATAAATGCATTGAAAACTCAGTTAATGCATAAAAATGTCCAAATGAACCCCAAAAATTCACACAACAGTCCTGTTGTTCTATGTTGACACGAGAAAAAAATTTGAAAGCATTAAGAGGCAATGGATATCGTTTCGTCCCCAAAGATGGGACGTTCCCTACCGAAAACCATCATGTTTGTTGTGAGAAGCTCCGGTTTGTGAGAAGCATATACCCAAACCTGCCCCAAATGGGACAAAATTTGTACCACGGCATGTTGATGCCGCTCCATGATAGCATGCCATGTTTCATGAATTTCAGACGAGTTTTGGATTTACTAGAATTTAAAACCAGGCATCTCAATGTTTTGCGGCAATCAATGGTGCCCTGGTGTTTGAAATTCATTCCCATTTCTTGCATGGGACCTAAGCATGCACCCAAGGACACAGATTTGATTTTTCAACCAATTTATATGCATTGGAGCATGTGCATGTAGTTCAAATTTGAATTATGCACATAAATGCCTTGAAAACTCAGTTAATGCATAAAAATGTCCAAATGAACCCCGAAAAATCAGAAAAATTCACACAACACTCCTGTTGTTCTATGTTGACACGAGAAAAAAATGAAAGCAATAAGAGGCAATGGATATCCTTTCATCCGCATAGGTGGGACGTTCCCTATCGAAAACCATCATGCTTGTTGTGAGAAGCTCCGGTTTTTGAGAAGCATATACCCAAACCTACCCCAAATGGGACAAATTTTGTACCACGGCATGTTGATGCCGCTCCATGATAGCATGCCAAGTTTCATGAATTTCAGCCGAGTTTTGGATTTACTATAATTTAAAAACCAGGCATCTCATTGTTTTGCCGGCAATCAACGTTGCCCTGGTGTTTGAAACTCATTCCCATTTCTTGCATGGGACCTAAGCATGCACCCAAGGACACAGATTTGTTTTTTCAACCAATTTATATGCACTGGAGCTTGTGCATGCAGTTCAAATCTGAATTATGCACCTAAATGCATTGAAAACTTAGTTAATGCATAAAATGTCCAAATGAACCCCAAAAATTCACAAAAATTCACACAACACTCCTGTTGTTCTATGTTGACACGAGAAAAAAATTTGAAAGCATTAAGAGGCAATGGATATCGTTTTGTCCCCAAAGGTGGGACGTTCCCTAGCGAAAACCATCATGCTTGCTGTGAGATGCTCCGGTTTGTGAGAAGCATATACGCAAACCAGCCTCAAATGGGACAAAATTTGTACCACGGCATGTTGATGCCGCTCCATGATAGCATGCCAAGTTTCATGAATTTCAGACGATTTTTGGATTTACTATAATTTAAAAACCAGGCATCTCAATGTTTGCGGCCGAGTGAAGGTGGCAGGGTGTTTGAAATTCATTCCCATTTCTGTCATGGGACCTAAGCATGCACCCAAGGACACATATTTGATTTCTCAACCAATTTATATGCACTCGAGCATGTGCATGTAGTTCAAATTTGAATTATGCACATAAATGCATTGAAAACTCAGTTAATGCATAAAAATGTCCAAACGAACCCCGAAAAATTCCAAAATTGAACACAACACTCTTGTTGTTCTATGTTGACACTCAAAATTTTTTGAAAGCAATAACAGGCAATGGATATCGTTTCATCCCCAAAGGTGGCACATTCCCTACCGAAACCATCATGCTTGTTGTGAGAAGCTCTGGTTTGTGAGCAGCTTATACCCAAACCTGCCCCGAATGGGACAAAATTTTTACCACGGCATGTTGATGCTGCTACATGATAGCATGCCAAGTTTCATGAATTTCAGACGAGTTTTGGATTACTAGAATTTAAAAACCAGGTATCTCAATGTTTGCGGCCGAGTGACGGTTGATGGGTGTTTGAAATTCATTTCCATTTCTTGTATGCGACCTAAGCATGCAACCAAGGACACATATTTGATTTTTCAGTAAGTTTATATCCACTGGAGCTTGTGCATGTAGTTCAAATTTGTATTATGCACATAAAATGCCTGGAAAACCCAGTTAATGTATAAATATGTACAAACGAACCCTGAATAATTCCAATTTTTTTGATGACACACCTATAGTTGCATGTTCACTGCAGATAAAAGATCTAACAATTCAAACACCATCCTTTGTAGCTGTGACCCCATTACGTAATTCAAATGATCAAGACTGTAAATCAAGGTTATCGCACACAATTTATTATCACCAACCATGTGAGATGCAACACAAAATATCTTGGAGCACCGTCGGTGTATAGTACGCCCATGGCTTACGAGAGAAGGTGCATCGGCTACAGTCCACAGCCGGCGTCTCAAGCACACTAGCTCACTCCCCAAATATCATTTCACTGTTCAATCATCGCCGGTGAAATATGGGGACGTGGACCCACGTCGTGAGGGCAACTTCGGCGGCCCACTCCGGCGAGAGCGCGGCCGCAGTCGCCAGGCGCGTGCTAACAAGCTTCATGATGGCGACCGCAATCTGTGTCCGGGCGGCCAAGGCAGCCAAACGACCGTTGTTGCTTCTGAGGCGGCGGCAGCAGCATCTGCCTCGGAGATAGCAACTGGCGAGAGCGGCACAACAACTATCCGTTCCACAGCGGCGGCCTTAGACCTGCTGGAGGCCGCCCACTACCATGTCGAGGCCGTCCACGCCCAGCTCGCGGCGGTCACCGCACAAATCGAACGAAGCTTCTCCGACAACGGTCGGCAACCCATGGACGAAGAGCTGGCAATCACCAAGAGAATTCGAGCAGACGTCCGTTCCTGCGCGGCATACCTTGCCACGACAGAGCCCGCCAAAGCCTAGATGGCGTCCGCCCACGCCCAGCTCGTGGCGGCCTTTTCCAAAGATATAGCAAACGCGGATGGCGAGATGCTTGCCGAGTATGGTGCAATTGATGCCATGGAGCCCCTTCCCCAGGAGACCGTCGGGCGCGAGCTGGACATGGAGGCGGTGGCGGAGATCGACGAGCACCAGTGATACGTATCCAACGTATCTATAATTTTTATTATTCCATGCTATTATATTATCCATCTAGGATGTTTTATATGCATTTATATGCTATTTTATATGATTTTTGGGACTAACCTATTAACCTAGAGCCCAGTCCCAGTTTCTGTTTTTTCCTTGTTTTGACTATCGCAGAAATGGAAAACCAAACGGAGTCCAATTGACCTGAAATTTCACGGAGATTTTTTTGGACCAGAAGAAGCCCATGGAGCATCGGAGATAGGCCAGAAGAGTCCCGAGGCACCCACGAGGGTGGGGGGCGCGCCCTACACCCCTAGGCGCACCCTCCTACATCGTGGCCTCCTCGGGGACCCCCTTGACTTGTTCCCGACGCCAGCACCTCTTATATATACCCAAACTTCCAGAACATAACCTAGATCGGGAGTTCCGCTGCCGCAAGCCTCTATAGCCACCCAAAACCAATCGGGACCCTATTCCGGCACCCTGCCGGAGGGGGGGATCCCTCACCGGTGGCCATCTTCATTATCCCGGCGCTCTCCATGACGAGGAGGGAGTAGTTCACCCTCGGGGCTGAGGGTACGTACCAGTAGCTATGTGTTTGATCTCTCTCTCTCTCTCTCGTGTTCTTGATTTGGCACGATCTTGATGTATCACGAGCTTTGTTATTATAGTTGGATCTTATGATGTTTCTTCCCCTCTACTCTCTTGTAATGGATCGAGTTTTCCCTTTGAAGTTATCTTATCGGATTGTGTCTTTAAGGATTTGAGAAAACTTGATGTATGTTTTGTGTGGGATACCCGTGGTGACAATGGGGTATTCTATTGATTCACTTGATGTATGTTTTGGTGATCAACTTGCGGGTTCCGTGACCTTGGGAATCTATGCATAGGGGTTGGCACACGTTTTCGTCTTGACTCTCCGGTAGAAACTTTGGGGCACTCTTTGAAGTTCTTTGTGTTGGTTGAATAGATGAATCTGAGATTGTGTGATGCATATCGTATAATCATACCCACGGATACTTGAGGTGACATTGGAGTATCTAGGTGACATTAGGGTTTTGGTTGATTTGTGTCTTAAGGTGTTTTTCTAGTACGAACTCTATGATAGATCGAACGGAAAGAATAGCTTCGTGTTATTTTACTACGGACTCTTGAATAGATCGATCAGAAAGAATAACTTTGAGGTCGTTTCATACCCTACCATAATCTCTTCGTTTGTTCTCTGCTATTAGTGACTTTGGAGTGACTCTTTATTGCATGCTGAGGGATAGTTATATGATCCATTTATGCTATCCTTGTTGAGAAAACTTGCACTAGTGAAAGTATGAACCCTAGGCCTTGTTTCAACGCTTTGCAATACCATTTACGCTCACTTTTATCGCTTGTTACCTTGCTATTTTTATAATTTCATATTACAAAAACCTATATCTACCATCCATATTGCACTTGTATCACCATCTCTTCGCCGAACTAGTGCACCTATACAATTTACCATTGTATTGGGTGTGTTGGGGACACAAGAGACTCTTTGTTATTTGGTTGTAGGGTTGCTTGAGAGAGACCATCTTCATCCTACGCCTCCCATGAATTGATAAACCTTAGGTCATCCACTTGAGGGAAATTTGCTCCTGTCCTACAAACCTCTGCACTTGGAGGCCCAACAACATCTACAAGAAGAAGGTTGCGTAGTAGACATCAAGTAGTTTCTAGCGCCGTTGCCGGGAAGGTGAGTGCTTGAAGGTATATCTTTAGATCTCTCAATCGAATCTTTTTGTTTCTTGTTTTATCACTAGTTTAGTTTATAAAAGAAAACTACAAAAAAATGGAATTAAGTGTGCCTCATATGCTTCATCTTTCTAATGTCTTTCGTGAAAATGATGGGAAGGAAAATTGTGCTCAAGTACTAGAAGAAGAATTACATAGAATGCTTGGCATAAAATATGTGAATGATGAGCATGATTGCAATGTTGTTAGTATGAATTCTTTGAATAACCATGATGCTAATGATATGCAAAGCCACAAGATTGGGGATGCTATGTTTGATGAAGATGATATGTTTTGTCCCCCAAGTTTTGATGAGCAAATTTATTATGATGATAGCATGCCTCCTATTTATGATGATTATATTGATGAAAGTGGGTTTGGAAGAGTGTCAACTTTAGGAAGTAGTGATCCCACTATTTTGGAGGGTGTTGAATCTTATTGTGATAATTATGAAAGTGGATTTGGAGAGGTCATGACTTTGTTTAGTGATGAATCCACTATTTCGGAAGAGGCTCCAATTGATTATGAGAACAAAGTTGCTATCTATGATGATTATTGTGATGACTTGTATGCTATTCAGAATAATGGTAACCACGAAACTTGTCATCTTGATTTTAATTTTCAATTGGATTATGCCTCACATGATAGTTATATTGTTGAATTCATTCATGATGCTACTGAAAATTATTATGAGGGAGGAACATATGCTTGTAGGAATTGCAATAATATCAAGTTTCCTCTCTATGTGTTAAAAGTTTTGAAGTTATGCTTGTTTTGCCTTCCTATGCTAGTTGATTATTGTTCCCATAAGTTGTTTTCTCACAAAATCCCTATGCATAGGAAGTGGGTTAGACTTAAATGTGCTAGCCATATTCTTCATGATGCTCTCTTTATGTTTCTATTCTTATCCTTTATGTGAGCATCATTGAAATCATCATGCCTATCTAGAGGCGTTAAACGTTAGCGCTTGTTGGGAGGCAACCCAATTCTATTTTTGTTCTTTGCCTTTTGCTCCTGTTTAGTAATAAATAATTCATCTAGCCTCTGTTTAGATGTGGTTTTATGTTTTAATTAGTGTTTGTGCCAAGTAGAACCTTTGGGAAGACTTGGGTGAAGTCTTTATGATCTTGCTGTGAAAAACAGAAACTTTAGCGCTCACGAGATTAGCTGCCATTTTTTACTGGAGAGTGATTTTAGGTTGATTCTTTTTTAAGATGATTAATAGACAAATTCCTCAGGTCCAACAATTTATTTCAGAATTGTTGGAGTTCCAGAAGTATTCGAATGATACAGATTACTACAGACTGTTCTGTTTTTGACAGATTCTGTTTTCATTGTGTTGTTTGCTTATTTTGATGAATCTATGAGTAGTATCGGAGGGTATGAACCATAGAGAAGTTGGAATACAATAGATATTGGACCAATATGAATTTAGAATGAGTTCACAATAGTACCTAAGTGGTGGTTTTATTTTCTTATACTAACGGAGCTTACGAGTTTTCTGTTGAGTTTTGTGTTGTGAAGTTTTCAAGTTTTGGGTAAAGATTCAATGGACTATGGAATAAGGAGTGGCAAGAGCCTAAGATTGGGGATGCCCAAGGCACCCCAAGGTAATATTCAAGGACAACCAAGAGCCTAAGCTTGGGGATGCCCCGGAAGGCATCCCCTCTTTCGTCTTCGTTCATCGGTAACTTTACTTGGAGCTATATTTTTATTCACCACATGATATGTGTTTTGCTTGGAGCGTCATTTTATTTTATTTTGTTTTGATTGCTGTTTGAATAAAATAACAAGATATAAAATTCTTAAATGTTAGAGTCTTCACATAGTTACATAATTATTCAACTACTCATTGATCTTCACTTATATCTTTTGGAGTAGTTTGTCATTTGCTCCAGTGCTTCACTTATACCTTCTTAGAGCATGGTGGTGGTTTTATTTTATAGAAATTATTGATCTCTCATGCTTCATTAATGTTATTTTGAGAGTCTTTTAGAACAGCATGGTAATTTTCTTTGGTTATAAAATTAGTCCAAATATGATGGGCATCCAAGATGGGTATAATAAAAACTTTAATATAAAGTGCATTGAATACTATGAGAAGTTTGATACTTGACGATTGTTTTGAGATATGAAGATGGTAATATTAGAGTCGTGCTAGTTGAGTAATTGCGAATTTGAGAAATACTTGTGTTGAAGTTTGCATGTCCCGTAGCATGCACGTATGGTAACCGTTGTGTAAAAAATTTGAAGCATGAGGTGTTTCTTTGATTGTCCTCCTTATGAGTGGCGGTCACAGATGAGCGATGGTCTTTTCCTACCAATCTATCCCCCTAGGAGCATGCGCGTAGTGCTGGGTTTTGATGACTTGTAGATTTTTGCAATAAGTATGTGAGTTCTTTATGACTAATGTTGAGTCCATGGATTATACGCACTCTCACCCTTCCATCATTGCTAGCCTCTTCGTTACCGTGCATTGCCCTTTCTCACCTCGAGAGTTGGTGCAAACTTCGCCGGTGCATCCAAACCCCGTGATATGATACACTCTGTCACACATAAGCCTCCTTATATCTTCCTCAAAACAGCCACCATACCTACCTATTATGGCATTTCCATAGCCATTTCGAGATATATTGCCATGCGACTTTCCACCGTTCCGTTTATTATGACACACTTCATCATTGTCATGTTGCCTTGCATGATCATGTAGTTGACATCGTATTTGTGGCAAGGCCACCATTCATAATTTTTCATACATGTCACTCTTGTTTCATTGCACATCCCGGTACACCGCCGGAGGCATTCATATAGAGTCATACTTTGTTCTAGCATCGAGTTGTAATCTTTGAGTTGTAAATAAATAGAAGTGTGATGATCATCATTAATAGAGCATTATCTCGAAAAAAAGAAAAAAAGGGAAAGACCAAATAAAAAAAGGCCCAAAAAAACTCCAAAAAAAACAACAGAAAAGAAATAAAGAAATAAAAGGGACAATGCTGCTATCCTTTTTCCACACTTGTGCTTCAAAGTAGCACCATGATCTTCATGATAGAGAGTCTCTTATATTGTCACTTTCATATACTAGTGGGAATTTTTCATTATAGAACTTGGCTTGTATATTCCAACAATGGGCTTCCTCAAATGCCCTAGGTCTTCGTGAGCAAGCAAGTTGGATGCACACCCACTTAGTTTCTTTTGTTGAGCTTTCATACATTTATAGCTCTAGTGCATCCGTTGCATGGAAATCCCTACTCCACGCATTGACATCAATTGATGGGCATCTCCATAGCCCGTTGATTAGCTGCGTCAATGTGAGACTTTCTCCTTTTTTGTCTTCTCCACACAACCTCCATCATCATATTCTATTCCACCCATAGTGCTATGCCCATGGCTCATGCTCATGTATTGCGTGAAAGTTAAAAAAGTTTGAGAATACTAAGTATGAAACAATTGCTTGGCTTGTCATCGGGGTTGTGCATGATGAGAACATTTTTGTGTGACGAAAATGAAGCATGGCCAAACTATATGATTTTGTAGAGATGAGCTTTCTTTGGCTATGTTATTTTGATAAGACAGAATTGCTTGGTTAGTATGCTTGACGTATTATTATTTTTATGTCAATATTAAACTTTTGTCTTGGATCTTTCGGATCTGAACATTCATGCCACAATAAGGAAAATTACATTGAAATTTATGTTAGGTAGCATCCACATCAAAAATTCTGTTTTATCATTTACCTACTCGAGGATGAGCAGGAATTAAGCTTGGGGATGCTTGATACGTCTCCAACATATCTATAATTTTTGATTGTTCCATGCTATTATATTATCCATCTAGGATGTTTTCTATGCATTTACATGCTATTTTTATATGATTTTTGGGACTAACCTATTAACCTAGAGCCCAGTGCCAGTTTCTGTTTTTTCCTTGTTTTTGAGTATCGCAGAAAAGGAAAACCAAACGGAGTCCAATTGACCTGAAATTTCACGAAGATTATTTTTGGACCAGAAGAAGCCCACGGAGCATCGGAGATAGGCCAGAAGAGTCCCGAGGCACCCACGAGGGTGGGGGGCGTGCCCCCCTACCTCGTGGCCGCCTCGGGGACCCCCTGACTTGTTCCCGACGCCAACACCTCTTATATATACCCAAACTTCCAGAACATAACCTACATCAGGAGTTCCGCCGCCGCAAGCCTCTGTAGCCACCAAAAACCAATCAGGACCCTGTTCCGGCACCCTGCCGGAGGGGGGATCCCTCACCGGTGGCCATCTTCATCATCCCGGCGCTCTCCATGACGAGGAGGGTGTAGTTCACCCTCGGGGCTGAGGGTATGTACCAGTAGCTATGTGTTTGATCTCTCTCTCTCTCTCTCGCGTTCTTGATTTGGCACGATCTTGATGTATCGCGAGCTTTGCTATTATAGTTGGATCTTATGATGTTTCTCCCCTCAACTCTCTTGTAATGGATTGAGTTTTCCCTTTGAAGTTATCTTATCGGATTGAGTCTTTAAGGATTCGAGAACACTTGATGTATGTCTTGCGTGGGATACCCGTGGTGACAATGGGGTATTCTATTGATTCACTTGATGTATGTTTGGGTGATCAACTTGCGGGTTCCGTGACCTTGGGAATCTATGCATAGGGGTTGGCACACGCTTTCGTCTTGACTCTCTGGTAGAAACTTTGGGGCACTCTTTGAAGTTCTTTGTGTTGGTTGAATAGATGAATCTGAGATTGTGTGATGCATATGGTATAATCATACCCACGGATACTTGAGGTGACATTAGGGTTTTGGTTGATTTGTGTCTGAAGGTGTTATTCTAGTACGAACTCTATGATAGATCGAATGGAAATAATAGCTTCGTGCTATTTTACTACGCACTCTTGAATAGATCGATCAGAAAGAATAACTTTGAGGTGGTTTCGTACCCTACCATAATCTCTTCGTTTGTTCTCCGCTATTAGTGACTTTGGAGTGACTCATTGTTGCATGTTGAGGGATAGTTATATGATCCAGTTATGTTATCCTTGTTGAGAGAACTTGCACTAGTGAAAGTATGAACCCTAGGCCTTGTTTCAACGCTTTGCAATACCATTTACGCTCACTTTTATCGCTTGTTACCTTGCTGTTTTCATAATTTCAGATTACGAAAACCTATATCTACCATCCATATTGCACTTGTATCACCATCTCTTCGCCGAACTAGTGCACCTATACAATTTACCATTGTATTGGGTGTGTTGGGGACACAAGAGACTCTTTGTTATATGGTTGCAGGGTTGCTTGAGAGAGACCATCTTCATCCTACGCCTCCCACGGATTGATAAACCTTAGGTCATCCACTTGAGGTAAATTTGCTACTGTCCTACAAATCTCTGCACTTGGAGGCCCAACAACGTCTACAAGAAGAAGGTTGTGTAGTAGACATCAACCAGCCGTAGTAGTACTCTTTGTTTTGTTTAATTAAGAGCACCGATCTTTAATTTGTTAGAGTAATGTTTAGGTCAGCTAGCTCTGTTGAATTGCTGAACTTCCTCGATTAAGAAGTTAGTCTCCTTTGTGTACCCAAATTATGCAATGACGTGGATGACCACTGTAACCAGGGAAATTGAAACCAAAAATTTTGACGTTCAAACTCAACACACACGGGTTAAGCTATCTGAATCGTTTGTGATGTTCACATATCGTACACAGTTCTAAATAAGGGACTGTGTTTGATGACACTTTGCGCCAGTTTTTTGGCTGAAGCGATTCCAAATTTTCGGCCTTTCGCGGAAATATCTACCTCCCCGCCCCCTCCCCCTTACCAAAAGCCACATTTCCCCTCTTTACGCCTTCCTTTCCAAGTTGAAACCGTCACTCCTTGCTTGCAGCACCGTCGCCTCCTCGCCGGTGACCCTCCTTCATGCTCCTCGGCCTCGCCTATCCAGGCAGGTAATCCACACCCGACCCCCATCCTCCTCCTCCTTCCACATCCCACATGCCCCTATCGCTGGCGCGAACGCGACACCTTCCACCCAAATCACCGACCCCTCCACCAAATAAGCACCGGCCTAAGCCATGGTGCACGCAGTATAGCTAGGACCTCAAGGAGCATTTGGCAGCGGAGAAGCAAATCGCGGCCGCACGCGCGGATGAGGTCGCGATGGCTGCCATTCGTGTCGACCCCCAGATCTTGAAGGTACACCTTGCCATTTGCTAGCTATGCCGGTTAAGCATGCTTGGTTTACCCGTTGCATGTGCTGCTCCTGCCTTTCCTTCACAAATTCTAGTGAATTGTGCTATCTAATTTTACCATGCAATCTGTTGCACTAGTGTATATGTTCTATATGTCGTGCAGTGTGGTGCTCACTATTAACTGTTTTGTTAATTAGTTGTCGTCTTCAGTTAACTGTTTGGTTCAATTCTGCAAATGTGATGTTCAATTCTTCAGGCTGGAATTTTGTATTGTCTTCCATGTGAGAAATAAATCAAATTTATCTTTACAAAATTGTGGGTGCATTCTGTTATTGTCTACCATGTGAGGAATAAATTGAATTTGGTTGTAGTAAATACATGAGAAACAAATACAATTGCTACAATTGGTTGTAGTTAACTGTTTGGTTAACTGTTTGATCTTCTATTAGGAGTATGTCATATTGTGCAATGTGATGCTCAGTTAATGTTTGGTTCATTTGTTGTGGTGTTTAGTTAACTGCTTGGTTCAATTCTGCAATGCGATGTCCAATTGTCGTGGGTAGAATTTTATATTGTTGTGCATGTGAGGAATAAATCGAATTTGGCTGCACTTAATACATGAGAAACCTATACAAGTGCTATATTTCCTAGTTCTTAATCATGCTTGGTTTGGATAAATGGGTTTTCCGTGTGGCTTGAATTAATGTGATGAATCTGCAATGTGATTATTTTTCAGCAACATATTTTACTGATAGCATGCGAACCCTTACTTAACCTGATGACTAACTACCTTATATGTGTTGCAGGGAAACAATGGGAAGCACTGAGGTTTACAATCGAGGTTAGCACGTGCATGGTCCGTTGTCTAATAGCACATTATTGTGCAATTGCAGGAACCATTCTAATATTTAGGTTTTTAACAATTTGGTCTTGCACATGTAGGTCCTGCTGTCAGAGGTTTTGACCCACTGTTCGACCCTTTTTGCATATGGGGAAATGAGTTGTCCATGAATATCAGTCAAGTAAGGAAACTCAGAAAGATTGTTAGGATAAAGAAATTAGCGACAAAAAACAACAAGATCTGTGTCTGCACAATGAAAAAGACATCAGTTCACTACAGGATGGTACTAACTATTATACCTTGCCTTTTTTATTCCTTTGCCCTATTTCCAATATAGAGAAGATATTTAGGCACATCCTTGTTTCCAGGCCTTTCCAAAGCAGTTCACTGATGATTACCTCTCAAACCACCTGTATGGTCAGGAGGCGAGAAGGTATTCATACAACACCCATGGTTCAATATTGGAGTGTTCCTGAAGAGGACGAAGGATGGACCATCAATCATCCACGGGCACTATCCTAAAGTTAGAAAGACCTTCAACATCAATGAAGGCTCAATATTCGCCTTCTGCTTCAGCAGTTTTCCAGATGAGATACATCTGTCTATGTACCGTCTATGATGCTAACTTCGAAAGGTTATAGATGTTGCATGTGAAACTTGGTCCTGGTGTAGTTGTGTAATGGGGTAGTTGAGTGCTGAAGCTATATGATGTTGTACTCTGATGTATTTCAATTATGAAAATGAAATATATTGTGTGCCTAATATGAACTGTCAATTAGATTAATAAATGGATTATGAATAATCGGATAATTAGCCTGCTAGTGGCGAATTAGCCTGCTAATTGGGGTTTGCTATTGCAAACGGTTGTTGAAAAAATACCGTGGACGATGACCTCAGGCAACGCACACAATTTCTAGGAATAAACCGTGTTGGATCAATGAACAATCACACACGACTTTCTCTTGAAAACTGTTTGCATTAGGCCACCTTACGCAAACGTTTACCACATAAAACTGTGTGTGATGGACAGCCTTTGCCACACAGTTTCTTCCATGGATAGTGTGTGATATATTCAATAACGCAAGCGATTTAACAGGAAAAATTGTGTGTGATGTACCTGTGAACGGAAACGTTTTCCTTGGAGCGACTATGTGGGATGTACATACGAACGGAAACGTTTAGCGGGGACTGACTGTGTGGGATGTACTTGCGACCGGAAACAATTTTGCCGTATAATTGTAGCTTTTTTAGCTCTATTGTACGTATTTCCGTATTTGAGCGCTCATCAGTCGCACACGACCTCATTTTGCCGACGTGTGTGCCAGGAGGGCATATCCCCGACGGTTTCTGGGTCGTGTGGGAAGGACCCCCCTATCGCCCGCACTCACTTGGCGATGGTTCCAAATGCCGTCGCGGAAAGGGGTTAAAAACCGTTTGTTTAGGAGCTCGCTATACTAGTGAGATGAAGGTGCGTGCGATATACAACATACGGTTCACTTGGATGAACTGTTTGTGATTAGGCAACACAAAAGAAACGGTCAGCCAGATCAAGGTGTGCGATATACGGCATGCGGTTCACTCGGATGAACTGTTTGTGTTGAGACAAGAGAACAGAAACGGTTCAATATAACAAGATGTGTGTGATACGCGGCAAACAGGTCTGTAATCAGAAATGTGTGCGAAGACCGATAATAACACAGACGGTTGCTGCTAATAAGACGTGTGTGTTGTGCGACGGGATTGCATACAGAACAACAACATATATATATATACACACTTATAAGGATATGGTTGCATGAACAAATTAAACATCCACTTACATAGTGGCTACTACAACCATGGCATTTGAACACACCAAAGTAAACTAATTACATGCATAATTACATAGGTGGCTACTACACACATGACATTTCCACACACCAATAAAGTAAACTATATATTACATGCATGATTAACTAGCATAAACGATCATCTGATCATCATCTACTTCTTGTGACGCTGCTCTGCTTGTTGCTCGATCCGGGCTCGTCTATTTGGGTAACGAGGCACTTCCTCATGTCAACGATCCGCCTGTGCATCTCGTAGCATGTGTACATGCTCTTGGTCGCGAACCTCAGGTGAGGTTCATCCTGTTGCCGCATCCAGGCCCTGTGCCAGGATAGGGGACTTGTTCTGTGGGGATCATGCTTCATCTTTTCGTAGTAGGGGTCGATGATGGCCGAGGTGAGTTCGACCAGGGAGTCCTTCTTCATGCTGCCCCAGACCCCGTAGTGGTCACGGATGTCCACAAGGTTCTTGCAGGCCAAGCCTGTAACACTGAGCGCATTTACAACGTCTTTGGTTTCCACCGTGGCGAACTTGTAGTCGGTGTTGTTGACAAACCTGTTGAAACGATTGCAAGGCTCTGTGGCCATGCAGTAGTGGTAGATGAGGACATGATGGCACACGCACAACTGGGCGACAACAACCTTCTGATCTTTGCCGGGACGACCGGTGGTGTACTGGAGGT
Source organism: Triticum aestivum (assembly GCF_018294505.1). Lineage (NCBI taxonomy): Eukaryota > Viridiplantae > Streptophyta > Magnoliopsida > Poales > Poaceae > Triticum > Triticum aestivum. Next base: position 475,062,470 of record NC_057814.1, on the reverse strand, counting down.
CGATGTCGACCACATTGTACTTGTCTCGAGCAAGCAACGGCTCAATGCTGTTGATGTAGTCGTCCACCACGGCCGGGTCGATGGTGTACACCACAGAGAGATCTGTCTCCCTCGCGTGGGTCTCCACTCTATGCTCGCCGAACTCCATTGGAGCGCCGCTAGACATCCCCTCTCTATGTGTCGTCGTGGGTGTGCT